>NC_137235.1:15900070-16055070 GCF_949987685.1 Ammodytes marinus
ACTGTAACTTATTTACAGTGCAGTCTAGCAGTTGTTTAGCCCGGCATACATACCAGTGCTGTTTAGTTAAGAGGTAAGAGGTTATGTTTGTGTGTATGCAAATGAATCAATTATATATATTTTAACAAACTGGGATGTTAGTTTCTGTGTTCATGAACATAAAGTTGAAGAAAAATATTTTTCTCTCTTAACCCTTAAATGAATGAATCAGCAATATTCTGCTTCACTTCCATTCATAAAGTTAGATAGTATACCTTGTTTCTAATTTGTTTTTATAAAACATAGATCTGTGGCTATACGGAGTTCAGGAATGTCTGCTGTCAGCGTTAGCCTCTTACTGAGATATTACATCATATTCTTAGATCCTTAGCCTTAAGCCTGATCTGCTTTAAGTTGCCCCTAAGGTGAACCGAACGTACAAAAAAAATCATTTTGTTCCAGCTTAAGCCTATACTTCACACTCACACTACAATTCAACATCAAAAGACACACCCAGACAGTGCAGCAGCCGCAACACCTGGCCACTGTGTATAGCTTCACCGGAGCAAATTGAGCTTAAGTGCCTTGCTTGAGGGCATCACAACAGGCATGCTTGACAGTTGCGGGATCCAACAGAGTTTTGGAAGATGGGAAAAGTAACAAAAAATTTAAACTGTACTCACGGATGTTGTCAGTGGTCTCCTGCACAGTGTCAGTCTTGAGAAGGTTGTCAGCCAACATGAAAGCCCCCGTCTCCACAGTGTCAAGGAGCAGAGTGGCTGAGTGTAGCTGCGCGCCGGTGGACAGGCCTCTCCATGCCGACTGGGCTCGTGGCTGCAGCAAATTATTCACAGTCTCCACCATGGCCTGGGGGGCAGCGTTCAGAAACACAGAGGTCACACACACTGGAGGAAGCCAATGCTAACAGTTCTATCACTTTCAGTCAAAAATGCTAATGGACAAAAATGTAATGCAAATCTATTCATAGTGCAAATAACATTGGATACACCATAACTACTGACGACAGCAGTTAGCCGGGATAGCAGTGGTGAGAAAGCAGTGGGCTTTTCATTTATCGTGTTGATAAATCATGACACACACTAAAAAAAAAATATGTTAGCGATGCAAAATGTGGCATTCCCATGCAGACACAACAGAGGCAAAAAAACAAACAAACACAGAAGCTGCTGTGGAATTAAAGGTACATTTTCAAGGCCGCACACTTTTTATTGTTCAATTTACTCTATGAAAGGATGTTGTGATACAAAATATCCATCACGCATTCTTTGAAAATTTAAGCTAAGCTAATTAGATGATTGCAATCACCATGTGTCTGCACCCCCCCTCCCCCTCTCTTTTTTTTCTTCTTATTCTCTCTAAAGCAACAGTCTTATCTTTTGAGTAGGGGAGACTTGTGCTTGAGGGATTGAGAAGAAATTAATAGTTTTTATCAGATAATGTCTGCTGGGTCTTATCCAGCTGCGCCGAACCCTTTTAAATCCAAAAATATTACTGAACGAACGGGGGAGAGTTGGCCCCACGTTGGATAAAATGTTCTCAGTGAAACAATACTTATTTTGTCTCCCGCTCACATTCCTTCATGCTCTTAAGAGTTCACCTCCTCAGTTTTCAGACATGAACATCACACATAAGTGCACACACACACACACACACACGTGCGCGCGCACACACACACACAAACACATCTTAAAAAAGACCCAGGGACATATAAAGAAATGGAGAAAAAAGAGAGAGCCGGTGGAGATGGGAGGAAGGGGGAGAGAGCGATAAAACAGTCCAGTGAGTCCATAGTGACAGGCGTCCGCTGGGAACAAGGGAGGCGGAAAAGTGAATACAGGTGCTATCAAACACACACACACACACACACACACACATATATATATATATATATATCGCACTCCTCTGTCTGTCTCTCAATTTTTTCTGTTTCTTGTTCAGACTGCAGTAGACCACGATTTTCTCGGCGAATGCACTTTTAATGCCTCTCTCTCTCTCTCGCTCGTTCCCTCTCTCTCTTGAGGAAGGTGGGTGGGAAAGTGGAAAAGGGATTGCAGGTGGCATTATACAAGCAAAGGGGAGGTCTCCAGTGGGGAATTGCAAGAGCAAGGGAAGGAGTTAGTGAGAGACATCAGTGTATTGGCATTCACACATCAACCGTTTGACTTCGTCTGCTGCCCTCTTCCACTCGGGGTTAGGGAGAAGTGAGACACCGGCAGGGAGGGAGGAGGAAACACAGCAACAGACAGGGTTGAGAAGTACAGTGTGTTTCTGTGTGTGTGGATACTAGTGGGAAGGGCAGGGTGTCCTAGATAGAGAGAAACACTGTACATGATGACTCATGAGTGTTAATGGCATGTGCTACAAAACGTGCAAGTTGGCCCGTGGAATTAGAACTAATCCTATCTGTTTATTCGGGGGGCGGGTGTGATATCTACATGTAGCTGCTACAGGGTATTGCGCGCACACATTAATACGATAATGTTATGTCCTCTTTTAGCGCTAGCTGCTAATTGGCTGGGATGCATATCAGATGAGTTTGGGAGGGCTAAGTGTAAACAAAAAACAAATTAATCCACTGCTTCAGCAAACAAACAGAATACGCAGGAGTGGATGTGAAGCACACACAGGCACAAACACGCGCACACACACACCCACACTGTACAGTATATAGAGCAGCAAATATGTTTCCAACTCTCGACTGATACTTCAATGCTCATATACAGGGAAATCCGTTTTCTTGTTGTTTTGCCCATCGTTTCTATTAATGATGACAGTATTGTGGACGCCAGAGTGACTAAATGTGGTAAAACAACGACAAGTCTGGCTGAGCATGACACAGGAATTGTCAGGCATTCAGACTGGTTGAAAGCAAGTGCCTACACATTAACAGAGTAGTTGATTGTCAGTAAAATGTATCAGCAACTCATTTTACAATCAATTAATCAATCATTTGAAGCATTTTAAACCAAATGTCCCAATTATTCTCTGGTTGGTGAGTGCAGTTATTACAGATAAGAATGTCCTATTAACAGCTTGGGTGGTGGAAATAATACTTTTCCCTCTGGTCCTAATGCTGTTTTTAGTGTGTGCATGAATGAGTTTATATGCACTGACACACATGCATGCCATACATGTAATGTGACGGTGCATTTGTTTAATTGTTAGCTATGTGCGTTTGCATAGTGTATGGGCTGCCAAGTGTGACCATATGAGTGTTGGCATTAATGTTTGTGTGAGCGTGTGTGTGTGGGTGGGTGCGTGAACAAGAGGCTGGGGGAAGCATTGCAGTGCATCATTCTGCTCCACTTGTTTTACAGTAGCAATCCAGGCATGAGAGACAGAAAGACACAGTGGAGAAGCAGCTCTGTAGGCAGAGCAGACACGACAGTGGCACCGCTTTCCATTCACTTACACAGGTAGTGTTGCTCCCAGACGCTCACTTTGATGTTTCAGATAACCCACCTTTTCTACTCTCATTAAACTTTTTCATTGCTTTTTTTATTGAACTTTTCATTATCTTGCATTTTTAATTTCATATAATTTTTCATTGAAATTTAATTTGCCGGCGCAGAGATTGCATCTCTAGAGAAGAGAGATAGGTAAGGAGAAGAAGAGGTGTGATTTCCTTGAGGTACGGACATCTCCACATCAGAAACTCAAATGCACTCATGTGCATGTGTGTGTGTATGAGTATGTGTGTGTGTGTGTATGGGTATGTGTATGTGTGTGTGTGTGTGTATGTGTGTGTGTGTGTGTGTGTGTGTGTGTGTGTGTGTGTGTGTGTGTGTGTGTGTGTGTGTGTGTGTGTGTGTGTGTGTGTGTGTGTGTGTGTGTGTGTGTGTGTGTGTGTGTGTACGTGCGGGTGGGTGTGCCTGTAGGCTTCAGGGGCGTTGGTGACATTTCTATCCGCACAAGTATGAGGACTTGAGGGCTAAAATGGAGACTGGAGGTTTTTTGGGGGGTCTTCAAAGAGGGGATAGACTCTGCAGAGACAGATAAGGGTTTCGTCTATGTGTCTATGTATTAGAGGGTAGATACGTGCATGTGTGCGTACACACAAGCGTACACGCACAAACATGGACAAAAACACAAACACACACACCAGTAAATGGGGCAGAAGTGAAATGCTTTGAAGCGTTGGGGTAATCCAGCGTAAACAGCAGCGGCAAGACAGACTAGAGCCGGGCTCTTCTACAACTCCCAGCTACACGAGGGGGAAAACGGGCACACGCACACGTGCATGTACAGCACATGTACACTCGCGCACCGCAGGATACAATTTGTAAAACGATGGAGAGAGGGATGGTAGAAGTACGGAAAAGGACGAAAGTTGAGGAAAGAATGCAGATTTTCTTTTCCTTTACTCGCTTGGCTGAGCTCTAAGAAAGTGCATGTTTTGAAAATGTTTTCATCAGAGGAGCAGGCTTATCTGTCAGTTGTTGTTGGAGGTTGTCTTCACTGACAGGAGGAGTTTGCAGCTAAATCAGGCTTAAGATTCACAGCATGCCGTGATCTGACCCGCCATGCACAAATAGAGGGCAAATTAGACATTGTCATTGAGCATCACCGTCTCCTCACTGCCCACTTTATTGTTTTTCCTCTTTAGCTCACATTCCATTTCTGTTTCTGTGAATCTCTGAAATTCTTTCTGTTTCATTTCTGACCATCCCTCCCCTCCCCTCTCTATTTCTCAGTCTACCTTGCAGGCTCAACCTCCCTCCATCAATCCACCCTACAGCATCAAAGCTTCTCCACACCACCAACTTCATCATGAATAAATTGCCAATTTAGTATACATGAAACGAGTCTCCGTTTCCCCAAACGAAGTGAGAGAGGAGGGGAGATGAAGTGTGTGTGTGTGTGTGTGTGAGAGAGAGAAAGAGAGAGAGAGAGAGATATAACGGGAAGGAGTGAAGGAGAAAGGGGAGAATTCAATTATTTTTTGTCTCTATTAAGAACCCAAACCTCCTGCCCACTCTCCTCACTCAGCAATTAGTGCTGTAGATAATTAACGAGCAGAGGGCAGCGCCACACCACATCCCTAATCACGCACATTTCTATCTGGCGGTGTAAGGGACTGTTGGTATAATTTTGGTTCACATTACTAAGGCTAATTATATAATCGATCGGCCCCAGCCCCCTGCAGTGGCCAAGATGGGTTTTTGATTTGAACTGGTAACTAGCTGTTTGAAAGCAGCCACTCGCTGAGGCAGTCGTTCCCCGGATTAAGGAGACACATCAAAATGTCTGACTGTGTTGATGTGACGGCATAAGATCACTGTTGAAAATATATTTGTATATTTGCAGCGTGCGTGCGTGTGTCAGTGCGCATATAGTCCTAAGCCATGTTCTATGATGTGACATTGCTGACTGGTGCTGACGGTAAGACTTTTCATGGGGAGAGTGGGAGAAAAAGCCTGCATCAGGAGAAAAAGAGCTAGCCCATCAAGGGTGTGTGTGTGTGTGTGCGCGCGCGTGTGTGTGTGTGTGTGTGTGTGTGTGTGTGTGTGTGTGTGTGTGTGTGTGTGTGTGTGTGTGTGCGTGTGTGTGCGCGCGTGTGTGTGTGTGCACGTGTGTGTGTGTGTATGTTTGTGCGTATCTGTGTGTTGGAGGTTGCGGAGGGAGAAAAAGAGAGACTCTGCACTCTATCTACAGCCCATGGATGAGGAAGGTGGGGTCCTTTGATGTTCTGAACAGTGATTTTAGCTGACCAGAAACATGCCTAAGTGATGTTAGATTTTCTGTGGAAGGGTTGAGCCAGTGGCATCAACACGAGCGAACATCAATAAAAGCAGACCGACGAGGACAGCAAATAAATTAATACTGAGCCACAAACACGAGCCGGTTTTATTATTAAGGCGCTAACGCTGTGACTGAGCAGTATGCAGCAGAATATCCATCATTCTCTCTCTCTCTCTCTCTCTCTCTCTCTCTCTCTCTCTCTCTCTCTCTCTCTCTCTCTCTCTGACACAGCAGCAGAGAGGGGATTTTATTGAATGGAGATGGATAGCAAGTCGTTTGGTTCGAGACAGGCGTGTACAATTCGGCAGACATAACTGAAAAATAGATGAGCTGTTATTGATATTGATCATGCGCCTCATATCAGTACCATTGATTCTGAATGCAAAAAAAAACTAAAAACTAAAATTTAAATACAAAATGGAAAAGCTTTGAGGAAACTTTGCAAGCAGACACCAGCGGATGGTTTTCCATTGATTCAGATGCACGCTGTAGTTAAGCAGCAGGACAGGGCATGTTAAATGGCCGCCTTCCTCAAAGGGTTGGGATGTAAATCATATAGGACAACAGCATAGCATTGTGATGTGTGAAGACACACACCTTTGCGGAATACATGCTAAGTGAAGAATAAAAATAAAATTACAAAAAACACATGGGACCATGGTGTGGCAAATTAATCAACGATATACCAGGAAGCGGAAATACCTGTGTGAAAAACCTGCAGGACCTTTCTCTCTTCTGAAGCTGCAAATTCAAACAGTTCAGCTGTTAGCGATATAACACCTCTCAATCATACAGACAAGCACACACACACACACACACACACACACACACACACACACACACACACACACATGCACACGGTCGGGTGTACAAAGGCAATCCACTTGCCATTGCCATCGCACAAAAAGCTTTTGGTGGCTGAAATATATTGATATTTATTTTAATTCCTTCTCTCATAACTGTCCTTTTGTCTCAGTTTGCGACTAATTCTCTCCCTATTCCATCCAGATTGTTTTTCCTAATTTCCCCTGTTCCTTTTTCCTTTTCTACTCATTCTCCGCATGGACTGTCAAGTGAATTGATGACATTAATTACGATGCCACTCGGGCGTGATTGGCCGTATTGGATTTCCTAATAAAACATTTGCATAACAAACCGGCATATTACTCAATTTACGTTGAAATTATTGAAATCAGGACAAATGCCTTTTCTTCTATGGTGGGCTTATTTATTTGTATTTATTTAAAAAAAAATCAACCTTTAACGGGCCATTTGATCAACAGCAAAACAAAGATACATTTATTCCACTTAAAGGTGTTCCAAAAGGTATTTGCTTAACAAGTGTTACTGAATTACTTAGGGAGGGATCACAGGAGATGTACAGAGTGTGATACTGAAAATAAAGATGTGAGAAAGGTACTGAATATAGAGCAGCCCTAGGGAGAAAAGGTGAGAAAAAGTGGAAGTGACTGTAAAAGAAGCAGCTGTCAATCTGACTGCTAAGCCCAGCCTATCACTGTTGACCTCAATGGAGACGACCAGTAAACTCACTTTAATTGAATGACTACAAGTACAAAACACAGAAGCAAATTCTTCCCTTGTCCTCTGGAGTAGTTCATTATTTGCTTATTCTGGGTGGAGTTTCTATTACAGTAATGTAACTCCGTATGTATAGGCACATAAGCTTGCTTGTAGACAGCATCTCCGTATAGCTATCAGTCAAAGACTTGAGTTTGTTAAACAATGAGCTAAGATGTCAAAAATGTCCCAAGACTGTGTTCATCTCTGTTAATACATGTTTTAATGAGAATAACTCCTGGGGTGAGAGAGAGTTTTTATTCAATTCCAACCTTGTTTTGAGGAGGGTTGAGGAACCATGCCGAAACAGTAAAATCAGTTATCTATCACTCGTAACGTTGAGAAAACTTTTTTTACGAAGACGCAAACCCACACACACACACACACACACACACACACACACACACACACACACACACACACACACACACACACACACACACACACACACACTCACACACACGCGCACATACAGTAGAATAGGATAATAAGTGATGTCTAAAAGCAGCTATTTATCATCTGGAACTCTACAGTATGTATGGTTCTTCATCAAACTCAAAATACTTTTCTAGTCCCTGAAGAATGAGGGTAAGACAAAAAAAAACTAACCACTGTTGCTATTAATCTTATGCTGTTTAACTTTGAAATAGTTCCCTCTATCTGTTCCATTTTACTGTCCCTAATCCCTCTTTTTTCTTTCTGTCATTTAACTTTGCATCCTCCTATGTTATATCAGTGTCAGCAATGAAAAAAAAAAGAAATCTTCTCACTCAATCACTCCATGTACACTACATTGACCCCAATATGTGTCCCCCTGTGCTTGCAGTACCTTGGTTAGACTGCGGGCTGCGCTATCCTTTCCCCCTGGGGTAAGGTTCCTTAGCTGGACGTCCAGTAGTTCCACTAGTTGAGCCATGGCGCGCACTGTGGAGGGCACATCACCGGGACGCAGCGGCCCTTTGGTCTGCTCTGCCAACTCCCTCGCTACAATGGCTGCCGTCTCTCCCGAACGGAGCTGGTAGAGGGTGATGAGGGGATGGAAACAGAGGAATGGAGTGAAGTGATAGAATGAGAGTGAGATTAATGAAAGTCGTAAAAAATTGAAAAAAGTTAAGGGGGAAAGTTGGGGAGAGAGGAGAGAGAGTTAGTGAGGGAACGAGGACAGTGACAAAAGGGGAAAGGGAGGAGTGCAGCAAAAAGACAGATGGAAAAATGAAAGGACAGCAGAGGAAGGGCAGGATGAGGTAGAGGACAGATGGAGTGAGTGAGGGGAGTAATGTGAGGGAATGGAGATCAGGAGGACAAGGATGGGATCGAGGAGCATAAAGAGGACAAGAAGGATCAGGTTATTGGAATGGGGCGAAAAGGATATTCTGTTTTTTTTTGGTATGGTTTGTCTTATAGAGAAAGAAAAAAACCTTAACGTCTTTTTGGCTTTTGTGAAAAAAGACACAAAGTCATACATTAAAATTGTATGAAGTTATAGAAAACTAGAGCATTCTGTTTCAAGAATAAAAGCATCTGCAATCAAACACAATATTTTTTTTCCAATGCAAAACACTATGCATCCTACGGAAATGATGTGCCTTCCATTCTGCCTGTTGGCCTATATGATAATGACAGCGCAGTGTGAGCGAATGACCTTATTGGGCATTTCCATTCGCCTACAAGCGATATGAAATCTCCCAGATCTCAAGCACGGGTTAGGGTTAACAAGTGAAGATGGATACATGGCCTAAATATTCCCCTGTAGTTCAGTGCGTCTTCATGTGTGAGAAATGTCTCCGGGACTGTATCCATAACACACATCCTTTTAAACTAGGGCTGTGTGGGGGGGGGGGGGGGGCTGCGAGGGCCAGCAGCAGCAGCCTTCAGACTCACTTTCTGCATGATGTGGTTGACCCAGGGCGACGTGCAGTTGCTGAGATCAGGGCCTAGGGGATTCCAGTAGCCCAAACGGGAGACGCACACGTATGTGGCCACGCCTGCAAGACGGGCAAAAGCAAACAGGGTAAGACAGCGCTGACATTCACCAGGAGACACACAGACTATTGAGGTGCCATAGGGTTAACCAAGCAGTTTGTGTGTACACAGTCTGTATGTGTGTGTGTGTGTGTGTGTGTGTGTTACATAAGAAAGTGTATGTGTCTCAATTATATTACCACTCCAATATATTTTGTGTTGTTTGTTGTAATGTGCAGTATATGTTTTATTCAGTAAAAGCCTTCAGGCTCATTAAGTACTCACTCCTTTCTATTCCATAAAATCCCTGTCAAAATCAACTTGTAATAGAGCATTGTAAAAAGTGATTTTGTTTGTTTGTTTAGTGTGTGTGTGTGTGTGTGTGTGTGTGTGTGTGTGTGTGTTAGTGCGTGCGCATTGCACTTAAATCATTAACCCATTTTACACTCATTTCAATCATTTAATTGTCAAGTCAAGTCAATGTCTTGGGTGCACATTTAAACATAAAAAATGTTGATCAAATTGCTTCACAGAGAAAATTTGAAAATACAATTAGAGGTTTCCAATTAAAATGAATTGAAAAGAAATACGTTTTTATGTTCTCCGCGAAGCACTTTGGCCAACATGTCCGACATTCATCGTTTTCAAATGTGTCCTATAAATATATTGACTTGACTACATTTAATTATGGGAGATTGCAGCTTGTTACTTTACAGGGTAAGGTTTCACACACACAGCTCATAAAAAGTGATGCACTGTTTGAATTACCAGCCAGCAGCATGTGGAGTACATAGTCCAGCTTAGATATTAAAATGAACCAATAAGGCAAGGATTCCAATATGTTTGTGTTTACGCAGCATTTCGTCAAGAGAACATGTAGACTACAAAGGAAGAGATAAGGAGCGAAAAACACAAAATAATAAACACAAAGGAAGACACATTGCGCTGAATAAAGCTTTGAACACACTCTAACCATCCATTCACTGGTCTCTGCACATTCTGCTATCCACCGCACACCCAAAGGGGGAGAAAGTGAGAAAGCTTTCTATGGCCCAGCAACTAAGGCCCACGGTCTTTTGAGGCCAACAACCTAACTTAGCTAAACTTTATTTTGTACAAAAACATTGTAGCTAATGTAACTTGAGTAAAATACATTCCATTTCCCCTTGAAAGTCAAAAATGTTTCCCCTCGTAAACGTTGCGTGCCATGTCAAAAGGTCAACCAAACTAGCGACTAGTTCTCTGGCTAATATATATCAACGAGCAGGCTAACCCCGGCTAACGTGAAATTTACTTCTCAGCGATGTACCAGGACCTGTACACAGAACAAGAAAGAAAGAAGAAGAAGAAGAAGAAGAAGAAGAAGAAGAAGAAGAAGAAGAAGAAGAAGAAGAAGAAGAAGAAGAAGAAGAAGAAGAAGAAGAAGAAGAAGAAGAAGAAGAAGAAGAAGAAGAAGAAGAAGAAGAAGAAGAAGAAGAAGAAGAAGAAGAAGAAGAAGAAGAACCGCATTTTCTGGACCGCATTTTTCAAGCCATTTGTGTTGGCGGGGGCCTGTATCCACCATTACCCCACACGACTTCCTCCAGTCCTTACCCAGTGTCCCTACAGGGCAGGGCATCTTGGCTGTCTGGCCTTGCTGTGTGCGGGGCCACGATATGTCTGCCGTCACCCTCGGATTGCAGAAGTCTTGGGGAGGCATGGCGGGAGGCTGCGGGGCTGCTGGAGGAGCAGGGACCTGTATTGGAGGTGAGCGTCCTCCTCCGCCTGCCTTCTGGTTGGTGTCTGGGATCTGGTTGGTGTCGCCTGGAGCCAGTATGGGCTGACGCAATGTGGTGGTGGTCCTATAGCGCTGCCCAGGGGAAGTAGTGAGGAGAGGCCGCGGGGTGGTGTAGTAAAGGGGAGAGCGAGTGGTGGTGGTACGGCTAGTGGATGAAGAGGAACCTCCACCAATTACTGGACCTCCTCCTCCTCCCCCTCGATCTCCTCCTCTTTCTCCTCCCCCCCCTCTTTCTCCTCCTCCTCCTCTTTCTCCTCCACGGCTAGGAGGCATGATGGGAGGTGGGCGATAGTCTGGGGAGAAAAAAAAGAGAAAAGAGAAAGGGTTCAAATTGTACCAAAGTGAACAAAAGGGTGGAATGACATGGATGACATGGATGATATCAATTTATTTGCAAAAACAAGAATTAATTTAATTTTTTAGCTCAGAGGTGAGTTCCGATGATGTATGGTAGGGATGGCAGATTATGTTTTCCTCCCTTTTCTACATAAAGCTCGTTTTAAAATACTGGACAAGAAACGGTCCTAGAGGCATTTGGAAAGAACTGACATAATATTATTTGACCATAGAAAATACATAATCTGAAGTTAACAATAAAACAAAACAATTTAATGAAGTATGGAAATACATTTATGAGGCACTATGAGAAATCAAACATAATCTGTGGCATTGCTCAGAGGAGAAGGGGGAACTATGGTGGAGAATACACGACATAGGAACAATGTTAACTTGTTATTTTTGTTAACGTGTTTTTTGTTTTTGGTTATTGTGTAATGCATAATGTGGGCTTTACACCATTCTGGGATAGTATACTACCCTGTTCAACAAGGTATTACTGTTGAGTGTGTGTTTGTTTGGAATATATTGTATGTAAATCCTTATGGTGGAAGCATGGAATTAAATAAAAATAAAAAAGAGAATGGGTTAAACCTCACAAAAACACAGCCAGCTGGGTTTTTAGACCGTGAGCCAGGACCCACAATGTTCTGTGTAGATTTGTGTGTCCCAATGTGACTGCAGTGCAGATGATTTGTATGAGCTTTTCATGCAAGGGCTAGAGTTCAAAACGTATTCCCACGGTGAAAATGAACAGTTAGAACTGATCAAGCAAACCATCTGTGTCAGCACCAAGTGATGTGAGCGTAAATAATATTACAGTGACGGACACAAACACATTTGTAGGCATTCATTTACACAGCAATAAATAGCTTTGACAGGGAGTAGCTCATGTTTCTGATGACTTCCAAATGTTGTGTGTGTGTCTCAGCCTTCGTCAATATAGTCATACAGCATGTCAGATACTTGTTTTTTTTCCTTTATCAGTTACTCACAATTTCTGGACATACAATTATGCCCATAACAGTATGTGCAGAACTGTTATAACAATAACAATAATATACTGTATAAATATAAAGTTTACATTTGTTTGTCCTACAATTTGTTCGTCCTAGAGATGTGCACACTGTCTGTCCTATGGGACTGATACACAGTGGGGGTTCTTGCTGCCTAACCTGGCAGAAAAAAACATTCTTTCAGTGTCATGCATGATTCATCACGCCATGACATCACGGGAGGCAGGAAGGACACTTAAACGCATATGACACACTCTTTTATTGTCAATATTTCATTGTGAAATGGCTCAATTATTCACGTTGACCCTGTTCGGAGGGACAGAAATAAAGAATGAATGGATGAGATAATGCGAAGTGAGAGGCAAAAGAGCTTGTGTATGTGACAGTGTTACAGTGTCCTCTCGTGAGCAAACCCAACCAGTGTGGCTCGATCCATCCGCTTACCTCCCATTGCTTTACAACTGCACTTTGGCGCAAAATCGATATTGTAGAAGGGAAATAATTATTTACAGTTTTTCCTCACTTTCTCTTTGAATCGTTTCAGCGGAGCTAAAATCATTTGGAAGTCATTATGTGTGAAACTGCAGCGAGGCGGAGTCCATTATGTAAAGCCACATCTTTACTTAGAATCGCTCTTTAACATTGCGTTGGGAATAGCTTTGTCTGTGACTGTGAATACTTTAGTATCTTCTACTACACAGGATAAAAAACCTGAACCTGGCTGAACTTGCCCAAAAAATATTTCCCTCACCATCTCCACCATGCCGAGCAGCAACTACGAACTAGATTGCTTTTTTTTCTGTAGAGTGAGCAATGTACTGACATCACGCTACACCACCATTTTTGGAGAATGGAGTACTTAAAGGTCTCAAAAATTCATCTATCGCTTGCTGCCAGTTGGGTTAGCAAAAGTGCAAAGTTGTCTTTTTCAGCTTTAACTCTTTTCAGCTTTAACTCTGACCTGATGTTAAACAGTTCTTCATTCAATGATTATCAGCAAAAAAATAAATAAATAAAATAGGCCATGACATTTACTACGAATAATTGTATATGCTCTTTCACTACAATGGATATTTGGTGTTTACTTTATTAGACTGTCACCAGAGTCATCTACATGTCCCTGCTCTGAAGGGACTTGATTTCCATGAGGTCTGATTTGTGGTGTTGAAGAGCAGAAAATCAGTTTACGACAGCATTTTGATTGATGTTTTTTATTAATGAATATTTCTTTCTTTCTTCGTTCATTACCAGGGTGCTGGGGAAGGTGTGAGAGTCGAGACCAAAGTGTGAGTGTGTGGACGCGCGGGTGGCAGGGAAGCGTGGGTGTTTGTATTATTTACTGTGAACTGGCTTTTTGAGCTTAATTAAAGACACCATACTTCTCTCTTTTTCTCACTCCCCCTATGTCTGTCTGCCTGCTTGACTGACAGCTGTGCAACAACCCGCTCTCACTGTACGTTCTGTTCTCTTCCTCCACAACTCAATGAAGTGTTTCCGTACCTAAACTGTGCTGCTCCCCGTCCCTGAATCACTGCCGCCCTGCCTCATGCATTCTCCACGGAACATTGCCATCAATCATGCGTGGCAGCAGTGGCCTAGGGACTAGCTGTCAATCTGCGTGTGTGTACTTATGAAACACAGTGTGCGTGTGTGTGTTTGAGTGTGTGTGTGTGTGTGTGTGTGTGTGTGTGTGTGTGTGTGTGTGTGTGTGTGTGTGTGTGTGTGTGTGTGTGTCTATCTACACTCAAACGGGAAGCTCCATTAGGGGCTTTGCCACAACAATAGAGGAGTAATGGTATGTGTGTTTGTGTGTGTGTGTGTGTGTGTGTGTGTGTGTGTGTGTGTGTGTGTGTGTGTGTGTGTGTGTGTGTGTGTGTGTGTGTGTGAGGTTGATGTCTCCTGTCATTTGAGTACAAGGGTGAGAAAACACAGGGGCTGGCAGCTTGAGGTGGGGTAACACAAAAGCCTGCAAGCATCACAGCATTTTACTACCCATGCATCTTTATCTCTTTCTTGACATTATCCATGTGATTTCAAATTTCAAAAATTGGATGGTATTAAGCATAGAGTTGAAATGGGGAGTGAGAAGGGAGAGACATGCAATAAACTGCCAGGGCTGGAGTCGAACCCGGGTCCTCCTCTGCCACAAAAACTATTGCCTAGATGGTATGCGCTATACCGATGGGCTCAATCATACTCTAACACTTTCTGCCATGCCCATTTAATTATTTTTTCGATTTAAATTGTGCCTGTGTTTGTGTTTTGTCCTCCTTTGGATGCTCTTTTGCAACATTTGGATTACGAAAATAAATGATCTTGTAATGAGATGAACTCCTCATCACTGGCATCACTCGGGAGGCTGTGGAAGACGCTGTAGGGAACTACAGGAACATGACATAACAGCTTCATGAAACATTTATGGAGTAAAAAGGCTAGAGGTTGTACTCATGGTGGTGTGACATATCTTCCTGTGTTTATGCTTAGGAGGCCTTGAGTAAATGCGCAATGACAACTTCATGATGTCGACTAGCCTAAATGTTGCTCTCTTTGCCAAGACCGATCCCACATGAACGAAGCATGTGGCGCAAAGCTAGAGCATGATCACAAATTTGTTTATATGTTTAATATGTTTTATTCGTTATATTACATGGCTTAGTAGCGGTATGAAATGTTTAAGTGGCTCTTAAACATCCACATTCCACAGCAGAAATGTAAGAAATCTGATTATTTCTTTATTTTGGTATTCTGTCTGCATTGTTTCTGCATTGGCTCTTTGCCCTCAGGATATGGGCCTAGTGCATTATTAACTATTCCATTTAACGGGGCAATATGCCTTAAATCAATTACGTGATATTAAATAAGAAAGTCCATAAATCACAATATGGCATAGGTATGCAAAATAGAAGGAAGATAATTAAACGTGCATCAAATGTAAGCGCAAGGCTGTTTGAAAACAGATTAAATGAAGAGAAAGCTTCGGGTGTGGTAACCATCTTTTAACTTCTTGATCAACCTAAGTTCCCAATTGCTTTTACATATTGTTTTTCTCAAATACATTTGTAATTTGGAGAAAGTACTGTTAATGTATGCAAGATCAATAAGATACAATTGTATCAGTTTATTAAATAGTTAACACAATATGAACATAGCATAATGATACATTAGCACTAATGGCTGATAAAACCTAATTTTATTCTGTTCCACTGTTTATATACCAAGGTTCAAGGTATCTTTAATATCCCAGAGGGGCCATTTGTATCAGAGGCAGCAGTTACAGCCTGCTGAGGAAGGTGTGATACAATATAAAGTTCCAGTTCCACTACTAATAAACTCTGCGGTAATATTGTGTTGTGCTCTAGTGTTTACAGGGTCAAGAGTTTCAATGGGAAAGTGTTCCAGCTAAAATACACAAGGAGTGCTGAGAAAAAAATTGAAATTTGAACATCTGCAATTCCATGATAACTGACAGACTATATCTGCTATGGAAGGTAGTTAGGTACGACTATCTAAAAGCTTCAGAACCGCTTGAATGCTACGAATTTTTTATTTTTGTTTTGTTTTGTTTTTGTATTTCAGTATTACATTCTGCTCCATCATATTCAATTCTGTTTGTGTTCCTGACCTGGAGCAAGCCTGGGGGAAGGTGGAGACAATGGCAGGCAGGCAGTACACTTGTTCCTGGAGTTAACTGTCATCACACTGGGGCGGCCAAGGAGAAAGCTGTCAATCAACCTGGGATGCTAGCACATGATCATCTGACATGCATGCAGCCTTGTGTGTTTGTTTGTGTGTGTGTGTGTGTGTGTGTGTGTGTGTGTGTGTGTGTGTGTGTGTGTGTGTGTGTGTGTGTGTGTGTGTGTGTGTGTGTGTGTGTGAGTGTGTGTGTGTGTGTGTGCGGTTATGATTGTGTGTGGCAATGTTTTTATTTGACTGTCTGTCTCTCTCGGCTCGGTTGCCTGGAATGCTCTTGTTGATTTCTCGCAGAATAAGGTAAACAGAGGGATCGTAAATCCACAACACAAAAGGTAGAAATAAGGCATGAGGCAGAGAGAGAAGGATAGGGAAAACTGAAGTTATCCCGGCAAGAGTGAAACTGATGCAAAGAGTAGAGGCATTTGAATAAAGACGGTCTACTACACTCGTATGGCCTTCTTAAAATGCAAGATGATTACTTTCTTGCAGTTTCCCTAAAAGTTGTTCCCTCCTTGTCACTACGCATACACACACACGCACGCACGCACACGCACACACACACACACACACGCACACACACACACACATACACACACACACACACACACACACACAACCTCCTGAACCATTGGGAGGGATGGACCCAGAGGGGTAACAGCAAAATGATAATCTGGAGGGCACAAAGCTCTCTAGGCTGGATGGTAGCACAGACATTGAATAGGGCTGCATGCTGCGATAACGTACTGCCCCTTTGGCTGTAGTGCACACACACACACACACACACACACACACACACACACACACACACACACACACACACACACACACACACACACACACACACGCACACAAGTTTGAAAATGCACTTTTCGCTCACTGGCGTGCGAAGCAACACACACACCCATACGCACAAAGAGAGCTTGTGGCTAGTGGCTCGAGCCTGCTGATAAGACAGAATGGAGCACTTCAAAGCAGTGATACTTGGAGATAGAAAACAACCTCAACTAATAGAGCCTCCCTCAAAATGGCTGCCAGGCGACGCCACGTTCCACGGCTTATGTGTCACATACAGACTTATCACAGCTCGGCCCTGTTGGCTACTAGCATAGTCACGTCCTCCCCCATGCTGAGGTTAGAGACACCTGCAGCAAGTTTGCCAATTACATTTCTCTTTCTTAATCAGGGGGACGCTCCCGTGTTCAAAGCAAAAAAGCTAACGGGCCAGAGACAATTTTATTTTGTTTATTTTTTCTGCTTAATAATGTAGGGAGTCACCATCAGCATATTCCTTTCAAGTCTGGAGTATTGTGTGGCCTCTCCTCTTTCCAATTCCAGACATGCACCATCTGAATTGGTGTCAATCCTGTGAGGACAGCAATAATGTACGAATACATGGTAGGCCTCCAGCAAAAAAATCATTTGACTGTGTTAGAATGAGAGCTCCAGCCTCTGGCAAGTGACCCCGTGGCTATTCAATATTTCTCTCCCCCATCATTTATCACCGTGGCCCATCATTTAGAGATTAAGATGGTGTCCACTGGGTTGCCCCTCCTGCACATTTGTCCTCATATCAAGAAATGTAATCTGAATAGAGCACACAGCTATCGTGCTCCCTGCTCCCCAGCTCTCTTTGCCCTTCTGTAATTTACTTCCTGCGACGCTGTGTGGGTTTCCCCTTCCACCCCTGTTGTCCTGGCAAGGCATGCTTAATTTGGCATCTGCTTTCTTGGCAGAAGAGAGGCAGTGTGTGTGTGTGGAGGCCAAATGCACGCACAGGGGCCTGGCTGGGGCAATTCAATCGATAAGGACACACACTGCAGGCAAGGAACAGGTGCACCAGACTATTTGAAAAACAGAACTCAATTTCTCTCTGCTGAGACCGCCGCGTGTGTAATCTATTTGGGAAACAGGGAGTTGGAGGAAGGCAGCAGGGAGGTGGCAGAAGGTAAAGGACGAAGAGGAGAGAGGGCAGACGTGTGGGAGGTGTGAAAGACACTGTGTATTCCTGTTATTCCACGCATAATGTTCTCTACTACTCGTTTTTTGGGATATGTGTGTAGGAGTTTGAAAACTTTTATAGAAGACATCCAAAAAGTAATCTATAAATTGCTCTAATTTTAGGATAGGAAAGGTTCATGTTTATGCAAATGGATCATAAACAAGTTAAAACCTGCTTTTATTTTGAAAGAGCCTTACGCAACACGCGAGACCAGACAGATATGTGCCGAGGGGTTATAGTCCAATCAGTGATCTGGTGAAAGATGGGGTCTCCACTGCAACCATTAACTCTTGTTATTCCAGCCACTTTAGCCTGTTTTAACACATTTCCTGCACTGCTTAGCCATGTCGCTTGATAGCAATCTGGTGCCAAGGAAGGAGAAAAAAAGGAGAGGAGAGGAGGGGTGGGGGTGGTCGGTGTGAATGAGTGGAGAGGGGGTTAAAGACAATAGATACTTTATGCTTGACTTCCTCAGGAAATGGAACCTTCTGATTCCAGCCATTAAGAGTTCAAAGGTCAACCTCTAAATTCCCGTAGAGTGACAGCGTGGCAAGTGGAGGTCATCCCTATACAACAACAATGTATTTAATAGATTAGAATGGGATGCCGGCGCTTGATCACTCTCTAATTAAGATTGTGGATATCCCCTTTTGGAACTTGAAACATGTGGCTGGAGAAAGCAATGGTCTCAGTATTATTTGAGGATTGGTTTTGTGATGACACTTTGAGTTACAAAGACAACTTTTTTTTCAAAGCCTCGAGTAATGTTTGAGCTCATGTATGTGAAGGCATTGCAATAATCTTGCACACAAGTGAATGATCTCACATAAATGGTTTTGATGAAGTTGAAGTCTTCATTATAAAAGGCTTGTGAACAATTACAAAACAGTGTATCTTTGTCTCTGGCGCGTCTGCATGACCTCTTTTACACTGACTCTACATGAGAGAGCAAAACTACCTTACAGGGTTGGCTCAGGAAACATTCATGATGAATAATACCTTCCTGTTATACAAATGTCAGTGTACTGGTTTTAATCCTAAAAGGTAATCAGATGGCCTCACTTAGGAACTTGAGCTGATCATCTCATCCCAAAAGGGCTAAAGTAAGACAGCATATAGCACTTCTAAGACTTATGTGACAATGAGAAAGAAATGACAGGGAAGCCGAATAGCAGAAGAAAATTAAACCAACACGAAAATAAGGGGAAAACAAAGATGGAAAGGCAGCGTGTTTAAAGTTGCAATGTATTCAGTTACAGCCCTGTTTGCCCCTCCCTTTTCCCGAAGATGCAGATAACATGAATAATTTTGCGACTTTGTTGGGGAAACTTTTTAAAGTGTGGCAAGGCAGACTGGAGGTGATAAATTATTCAGATGTTTCATCGGAGCTATGCCGCTTGCGCAGGGCAGGCCTCTATAATATGCATGTAAGAAGACATGATGAAACAACTCCATAAACAGTAGAGAGTGAGAGAGTGTTTGGGGAGCGCGGGGTGGAAGGAAAGGGTAACGCAGAGACAAACGACTTTGACTCAGACTATATGCATTCATGTGCAAGTCCTCTATAATATATACATCTAAAGGACACTCCATGAAGTAGCCTCGTGTGATGTGGGGAAGGGTTGCGCACAGAAAAAGGAGGGCAGATTACGCGGGAGATATAGGGATGGCGGAGAGGAAAAACTGTGGAAGAAAACAGTGAAAGAGAAATGAGAGGGGGAAAGGGAAATATTGAGATTCCTGTCATTGTGAGTTTACGTGTTTGTGTGAGAGACGGGCGAAAAAAAGAATGGGTGCTTAACAGACAAAGACCAAACAGACATGGGAGACAATAAATGTAAAGAGGCGGCTCACTTTCTTCTTAAATAACAAGGGAGGAAGGATTATGCATTTCAAATAAAGAGTATAGCTTATTATCTGTTGGTCTATAAGGTTAACCTTGCCTCTTTTATTTATTTTTAGAGCAAAGCAAACCTCATATGATATAAAGGGCTGAGCTTAATGCTTATATGTTTAGCCCTTTTTTGATCATTTAAAAGAACCAGGTTCATTTATCGAACAAGCCAAGGCAGTTTGTATTATTGCTGTGTGTTACTAGATAGTAGAAATTCAATGAAATGTACACATCTTTAATTAATATTTGTTCAACTGTTCTGCACTGTAAAGGTACTGAGGTTTGATACCCATCCACACTGCATGTTGGCAAATGTTATATGGAATCTGCAACAGTATGCAAAAGTAAGTGTGACAAAGTAACGTGATCACATTTAGATGTGTGCCTAAAAAAATACGTCCGATTCCAAACCGTGACAGTGCATCAGAATAAATTCTTCAAAACCGTCCAGCGAGCCGCCTTTGTTAGCCAGTTGGACAGACAAAAAGAGTAATTGGTGCTCTCTCTGTGTCGTACCCCAGTTACACTCGGTCCTCAGTAGCCTACCTAGGCCTTCCCTTACTCCATGACCCATTTCCTTTCTCTGTTTATATCTTTTGAGAAATCCATATGAGCCGAAATAAAAGCAGGGTGCGCATATCACTACATCAGTGATAGGTGGAAACCCTCAGGATGGCCCCTTTTCTTGGCCTGTTTCCTGAACTGACTAAGGAAAGGATAAAAAAGAAATTAAATAGAAAACGGCAGGATAGCAAGTTTGACCGTAGTTAACTAACAGTATATGCTTATTGTCTTTACAGTGATCCTAAACAGAAAAACTACTTTTATGGAATGAAGGTAAAAAATAAATAAAGGCTTGGGATGCAACGAGAAAAACTAAAACTTGAATGAATACACTGTCGCCTAATTTTCCTGAAGAATGAGAAAATCATGCAGTTAAGGTAGTTAATTTATTCCCCGTTTTCATTGAGTGAGGAAGCGGTGCAAGGAGGAGAGTAAAGGAGTGGGGCTGCATTGATTGTGTGTATTTATCTCCCGCTGGTCAGCAGTCTGGCTTGTTGCTGTGCACTGGAGGTCATTCTCCACATTCAATCCCCATTGATCTCCTCTTTAGAGCCTCCTGAGACACCCAGAGCTCCATTATGCCAGTGATCACACTCTCAAGCGTACACCAATAAACACGTATACACTCTCTCATGAATAGAGACGCACAAACTCATATACTGTAAGTACATTAGCACATTAGCAAACGGGCAAGCACATCATTATACATGCAAAAACACACACACAGACACATTTTTACAGCATCGCACACTTCGCAACTGCACACTGATCGGTAGAAACCAAGTCTAACACTGCCTCGCTCTATAATTCCTTGTACTGCGACTCCTAACTGCGTGTAAGAGCATGCATTAATTCAGACATCATTTAATAAGACACGCTTCCAGACTGCCTTGACCACTCCATAGAAAGGTGCTGAAAGGCAATTACGTTGGGCAAATAGCCCTTCAGGCTCCAGGGGCCTAAGCCCTTCCATCCAGAGGAAAGAGGGAGGGGAGCCTCCACTTTAACCTCACTGCAGAGTTGAAAGAAAGTCACTCCGGGCTAGACAGTATTCCTTGCCCTTTCGAACGGACACAGTAATGACAGTCTCGCGATGGTGATTGATCTAACTGCAAACTAAATTTGTGGGACTCCCCCGACCCGGATTTAAAATAGGGTCAGTAACGGTGCTTAGATAAACATAAAATCTCTAAAATTCACACAGAAGATCTGTTCCCCAGCTAGTGGAAAGAATATATTTTTGCTAATAACAGCTGACTGCAGCAGACTGAAAAAATAGGGTGAATCAAAAGCATAAAGTTGCAGGCCATAAACCCCAACAAATGCATGCTAAATTGCTTAAAAGTGGAGACAGCGATTCAACTCCAAAAAATTTTTTGTTCAAATCTGTCGATCTACTCACCATCTGCTACCTGTCCTTACTGTGTGTGTGCAATAAAAAAGTTATATATTTATACACAGCCCAGGCTCCGTAAATGGGTATGTAAACAAAGAGAGTCGGACAGAGACCGCAACACTTCTACAACCAATCAGCTACAGGCAGCGTTTGTGACGTTAGTAACAACAATGCTATTGGACAGGTAATTAGTGACGACTGATTTTGCCAAGGCAGGGGGGCGGAGCCTCTGAAGGAGCAGAGAGGGAGGGGTGTTTTTGTTTTGGTGTTCAAATATCAACAAGATATCTTTGAAATCTCTGACTCTAAAGGGAACTGTAATGTCGGAACTGATGTTCAATGAATAATTTATATCAATGAACATCCTTTAACTTGTGTTTGTTATTGCTATTGGTGTAATTTTTGCGATAATTATAATACATTTAGAATAGAAAATGACAACCAGAGATAACCCTTCGACAGCAGTCTCATATTATTGGGTCAACAAAGAAAAAAATAATAAGTATCTGAAGATTGGCAGAAGTGCTTTCAATGAAATTGTGAAATCCAGATCCTCTTACCTCCAGACATTTCTGGATGCATTTACCGAGGAAAGCATTATGATTGTTTTTAGAAGCTGAGGAAGCAAAAGAGAAGGCTGACAAGTGGTACAGTAAAAGGCAAGAGTGTGTAAGGCTCAGCATAATGTAATGAGATGCATTCTTCTAGTGGTAGAGATCAAGGTAGACTATTTGATGTCTTTGTAAATTTAAAGCAGAAAAATGTATTGCATTAGCAGCTCGAAAATAAAACCCTCACATTTTAATAGTTTTTCTGCTAATGTGTTGATACTTTGGGTGGTTGTATGACTGCCCAACGGCAGTCATACAACAGCCCAGATGGTGATTTTCCTTTACTTGTGTCCCCATGTCATTTTGCGGAATTTATTATTTGAGGTAGATATGTGGCGGTGAGTATTCTTTATGCCACATCAAAAGAGGCATTCATCATGATGGGATATTAATATGAATGAATAACAAAAGCATTAAAAATATCCCAAGGTATTTCATGGGAAAATCACATCACAGCCTATCCAATAAATCTAGGGTGTAATAGTACCCTACATTTATTTAATTCTTATTACACATGGTAGAATGTAAAAAAATTATAATAATAATAATTAAAAAAAGGCAATAAAAAAGCTGCCAGGAGGAGGATGAAAAAGCACAGAAAAAGAGGCATTGTGTTTTAAGGTCGGCGGGACTTACCATTGTTGCCAAAGTCCAGCGAGTACTTGACCACGTGGTAGTTATTCCACACGTACAGCAGGTTGTCTCGGGGGTTGTAATCCACTGCGGCGATGTACTGGTAGGAATTGGGGAACGGTATGTTGACCGTCATCTCCTTGCTCTTATCTGTATTGTACATGTAATCTATCTTATTTCCCGTGCCTTCGTTGTCGTCGTCTTCGTAGACGGTTTTGACCACGTACAGGACTCCGCAGATCATGAAGGCGTTGGAGGCCGAGCGTTTGTCATAGGTGGTGTCCCATGATCCCTCGATGCGCAGCGTGTACGGGTTGAGCTGGCTCACAACGATGCGCCCGTTGTTCTGCTCCGTGGCGTAGATCACCCACAGGCCGTTCTCGTCCACCGCCAGGTCGATGTCCGACTTGCCGCCCCATCGGTACGGCGAGGTGTCGTGGTAGTTGGCGTTGGCGATGATGGCCTCGCCGCTCTTGATGCGAGTGCGCAGGTCGAACTTGACAATGTTTCGCGTGCGCTCCTTGTTGAAGAAAAGCGCACCGTCGTACACCACAAAACCAGTGCCGTCCACCCGATGCGGCAGTTTGTAGGTGGTGGTCGGGCGGCCGGCGATGAAGTCTTCCTTCGACGAGTACTCTGTCAGTGTGTCGGTGCGGTACGGCGTCCAGGGCATGTAGTAGATCTTGTCCGAGGCCTGCAGCGGGTCTTTGCACCACGCGCCGGACTGGTGGTCGGACTCGAAGAGGTGCTCGCTTTGGTACACCCCTCGCAGAATGCCGGGGCAGAGAAATACTGGAGCAGGGAACAAATGAGAACATTTTAACGTTAAAGGAGAAGTAGGTGATGTTTTTTTTTGTTAATGTACGAGTTAAAAAACTCTATATTCATACAGCTATCACTAAAACAGTATGCGCAGTTCATAACACAGGTCTCCCAGTCATGCAGCTTTGCAGTAATTGTCAGATAACATTTTGAGTATCTTGCTTGTATTTTTATCCCATCAGGAGCCAGAGCGCTATAAAGAGGTAGGTCTCTTCTACTTTAACGTTAAGACACATTCCTACACAGCCGCTGAAACATTTTGACTATTCTCTCTAGAGATTCTAAAATAAAGGCCTGTGACATGTTTGCCTCTTTTCAAAAATGTTACATTGCGCTGTAACTTAACCTTAACCACCAAGTGAGTGACGATGACATGATAGGCCTACTGTGTTGTGATTTGGATGCTGTACAGTCACTGTCATCGGTAAGCACAGAAACAGCATGCCTCCTTTTCTCTCTTACAGCTAAGAGAAAAAAGAGAGACTGGCACATGTTGTTCTATTTCCTCTCTTTCCCTCTATTCCCATCCCTCCATCCCTCCCTCCCTCCCTCCATCCCCAGCTCCTCATTAGTGTCTGAGCTCTTCTTCCTTTCTATCTCTGTCAGGAACAACCAACTGTAGAACCGAAAGGCGTCCTTTTTATTGCCTGCTGTTACTGCAATTGTTACAATAATTCATTTCCCACTCCGTGCTTGCTATTCCCATCTTGGAATACCGGGGTCATGTTTTATGGCTGATGGGGGAGACATAGTAAATTCTGGGAAGCCAGTGCGACCGGAGTCGTAGGGACCTTTGTAATTTAACAGGAATGTTGTCACACGTCCGCCCACACACAAGACGGGGCCAGATGTGAATTTTCCCTTTCTTTTTTCAATAATATAATTCCAGTTCCCACGCGAAAGGGCCGGGAATATTGATTTACATTTCATTGGCTATTCAAAGCATCATTTTAATATCATGGGAAAGCATTTGAAATACTAAATGTCAACGTAATTCTCCGTTCATTGGCTCATCATAAAAATGCGCTCGACCCAGCGGAGAGTTTGTAGAGTGACATTCTACACGAATGCTGTGGAATAAAATGGGCATAGGCTGTGTCTAATGAAAGCCAGTGTTTCGAAAATTGCCTCCATATGCTGCTATCAAGCTGTCTTAATTTAGCAGCAGTTAGTGACTTTGAAAGAGATGTCATTCTGCCACGAGGTACAAAACGCTTCAGGATCGGCATCATAAAGTCACACCCAACCTCGATTTTTTGAGCATGTGTGTATGTGGGAGTGCTTGTTTCACAGACTTACCTTTTTGTTCCACTTCTGCTCGAGCCACAGGCAAGAAAAAAAATGGAGGGGGGGGGGGAAGAGATAGAGACAAGAGACAAAAATAGATTAATGATGCAATAATAAGGAAATCATGATAATACGATCTCAGATCTCCATAATCGTTCTCATATTTCATCCTAACCTTGTGAGAGTGCCAGGATGCTCTCCATGTGTGATTGGTAATAATATTACGTAAGCGTCTGAGGAGACTGCACTGCAATGGGGAAGCTATCTGACAGTAATGCATCTCACATATGTCACACACACACACACACACATACATACATACATGGGGGGACCGACACACACGTGCCTTGCAGACACCGGGAGAAGGATACAGAGCGCAACACACAGGAACATGACACAACACGGGAAAAACCCACACAAATTCATAGTCATTGCAGTCTAGTGCGGCACATAATACGGCTATCCAAAATGCCCTGAGATAATGAGCTCTTTAATGTATGCTAATAGCAACAGAGCAAGAAAATTGATTTGATTAATGGGATTGCATTTCAGTGGACCAGCCAACATCTGCCACATTAAAAAATACTTTTCTGATTCACAGTGGGTGAGTAAATGCTTTTGTGTGTGTGTCGCCTGCTCTATCTGACTGTACAAGTGTGCGATCATCTATGTGGGGAGGAGGAGGAGGGGAACATATGGGAATGCACCAGTTTGCTCCTACCCCCAACACCAATTCCTGTTCTATTATATTCAAAGCTTTATCCTCGGAGCTTCGACGTGTCGCTCGGCAAATGAAACGTGCGTACTTGCTCGGAGCCTCTTAAACATATGAATTCCATTCCACCTTAGCTCCCAGGGGGACTGGGTGGAATGTGAACATGGCAGAAACCTAATCCTGCAGGCAGCGCCCTTGTGTCTTTCAAGACCGTTAGAGACCTGCTGAATGGAACCGCTCCCTCGAGAGGAGAGAGAGAGAGAGAGAGAGAGAGAGAGAGAGAGAGAGAGAGAGAGAGAGAGAGAGAGGAGAGAGGAGAGGAGAGGAGAGGAGAGGAGAGGAGAGGAGAGGAGAGGAGAGGAGAGGAGAGGAGAGGAGAGGAGAGGAGAGGAGAGGAGAGGAACAGGCAAAACAACAAAGGAAAAATAATTTGGAAGAACTTCCGGATGGCACGTGTTTATATATAGCACAAGTGTACTACATATTGCACAGTACAGTACATGCATACATTATTTAACACATTAAAGCCAAAACTCATCACTAACCACAAGGCATATACAAACTAACATGTGACAAACACGCACTCACACATAAACACACACGCACACACAAGTAAACCATTAAATCCAAGGCTCATGAAAAATGCATGGTAACTAGTGCGGCTTAGCACAACTCCCGATAAATAAGCAATCTCTGGAAGGAGATTGTGTTAAACCTAGAACAAGTGTATGCATATGCCTGTGTTTGTTTGTGTGTGTGTGTGTGTGTGTGTGTGTGTTCTGTCACAAGCGAAGATATAAAATGGTCCACCACAAGGAAGCAGCTCCCTAGTGAGAAAAGCTTTGAACAAAAGCAGATAGTGTGTCCGCGCAGGGCGGTGTGTCTGCGATGGAACGACAGATATCTTTGCACACACACACACACACACACACACGCACACACACACACTTGCGCACACACATTGTGGTTGAGGATATGGGGATAAATGACACTAAACAACTCTCTCATACATCCTTCCAGGCACAAAGGAAAACACTCTGAGTTCAAGGTTGCCAGCAACTAATAGATTTCAAATGAAAAAGGGTGGCGACAACAAGTACACCAAATGTCAAACAAATGTCATTCAATTTGTATAGCTGCTTGCGGTTTCACTAGATTAGTGGCTGTTTGTGACCTCATTGCAAGTTTTTTCTTAAAAATAAAAAATAAAAGAGGCATCTGTTTTTGATCTCCAATGACCAGGCAAATAAATGAAAGGTTTACACAAATCCCAGTCATTCATCTTTCCGTGAGCAGAATTTGAAAGAGTGACCGCAGGTAGGGTGGGATATTTGTTAAAAGGTCTTCTGAAGTTTAGCTCAAGTGGGCCAAATGATGTGAGAGTTCTTTTGTGCTGCTGCTAATTCAGAAAACGTACCAGAAAATTTCCTTGTTTCCATGAAAACATCAACAAGAAAGCATCGTCCCTATATCTTTTTCTCCGTTTTATTCATAATCAAATTATGCAGAGGCGCGCGTGTTTTAATCCACCCAGCATCTGTAACCGATCATTTATTAAACCACTTCGCTATTGAATAGTTCGGAATAAAAAAATAGAATCGGTTCATTTATTCCTAGCTAAACTTTGAATTAATATTTGAGTACAAATGCAGATAAATGACATAAACAGCAATGCTCCTTTGTGAGAATGTGTCGCCCGTGTAGTTTCACATTCATTAAAAAACATCTTAATATTCATTAATATCTGTGTTAGTATTCTCTAAATTTTTCAAAATTTCTTTAATCACGTGAAAACCACTCTGACAGTGGAGCTAGAAAACCTTCTCCATCTATTTTCTTCTCTCTCTCAATTTCTATTTCACATAAAACACATTCGCACAGTCACACACACACACACAGTCACACACACACACACACACATACAGAAGAAGTGCTAACCTGTGCTGCGGTGTAAAGATAATTAGCATTTTTATTGAAAGCATATGGTTGATTAAGGGGATATTCGTCGAGGAGGAAAGACAGTATGCACTGATGAGTGTGTGTGTGTGTGCGGGGCTTGGATGCGCTTGCATGCGTGTTATCTCTGATCTCCAATCAGCTCAGCCCAAGGTCGTTTGCGGGCATAGACATTTTCTTCTTTCTCTCTCCATTATTCCATTACTTCCCTCCGTCTGTCTCCTCACCCTCACCTGCCATTCTCTCTTGTCATGTCATGCAGTGCTTTTCTCTTCCTTCATTCTCTCTGTCGTGTCCACTGTGTTTCTGCCACCACCCCCCCCCCCACACACACACACACACACACACACACACAGCCCTGACCAGCTCTCTCACACTGTGTCTTTTATCAGTTAATTCATTATTTCTGCTGCTCGTCTGCTGGCCTTGTCTAACCTATTTCTCACTATATATGGTTTCGGCTGTCTCTCTCTCTCTCTCTCTCTCTCTCTCTCTCCCTCACTGTCTTTCTCTGTCCTTCTGTTTTCTTGGTTCCCTTCCATCTTCCGTCGCTCTCTCTTGGAAACACAAAATCGCCTGCGTATGTGTATTCACACACACACATGCGTACAGTATACGTGCACATATGAAGAGACGTACACATTCTCACACACACACACACACACACACACACACACACACACACACACACACACTCAGAAAAGGGCAGGATCTCTTGTTGTAAGCAATTGTTTCCACACACACACACACACACACACACACACACACACATACAGCTCTACTCATGTTATCATGATGAATTTATTCCAAGGGTCCAATCTGAAGTCTTTAATTGGACAAACAAGAAGGCGATTTTATCTTTTAATTAGCTTTCCTTCTGAGCCAAGCTCTATTGTCTAAAAAAGACTGCATGGGTATTGCATGACATATCACTAGCTTTTCTGATTGATACACTGAAATGTTGTAGTAGGCTAATTGTTTCATAACGGCAGCCAGGGTCTACTGCATGAAGATGAAGAAACGGATAGACATAATCCCAAGTGTTCCTTTTTTTCATAATGGATGTCCATGAATGAAACAATACAAATCATCGTATATATCTCTATTCTGCTGCATAGCGTATCTACAGTGATTAAATGTATCCGTGTGTGTGGGCTGCCTCTGGTAGGTACTTTGTACAGCAGCGTGTGCTAATGTAGAGATATGTATTATAGTCCGCCTGCAGTGCTACCAAGTAAACACAGGTGGAAAATGAGTGCCAAAGCTCGCTGGCTAGTTCGGCACATGGCTGCCACACACTCAAACCACAGAGAGAGAGCCACGGAGCGAAAGCAAGCGGGAGAGCACTTGATTTTTTTAAGCTTTTGGAAAACAGCCAAAAAGCTGCAGTGCGGGGAGGAGAGACGAAGAGCTGCGCAGGCCAAAAAACATCCTGAAGAAAAGAGAAGGAGGGGAGGTGGAGGGGCAACATTTCCCCCGAAAACTGAACCGTACATAATTCAATTACCTGTTTTACAACACACTTTTGGAGATTTGTTTACAATATCTATAAGGTGGGGGGGAATAACAGCTCTACTTCAACCCCAGTGCTTAGTGGAGGTACTTCTACAGTATGAAGTGCCGTAGTTTCATTTTCTTAGCGTGCAATCGGTTTCAGGTTAGCGATTGGCTGACCTCAGAGATGATTGCTGCTGGGGGGGGGGGTCATGTGTTTACACACAACAACCAGCTATGCTAGTGCTTAATGTCAATGGACCTCCTACTCCAGTGATGTATGTCCTCTTGATATTACTAAAGCCAACCCTTGACTTCCGGATGTAAATACGATCATTTGTTACAAGTTGCTTGTGAGTGTTTTAGGATTTCGACAGGTTGAGCACAACCGTCATATCATTCAGAAAACAAGCCTCCTTTCATCGATCCGTCTTGATTAATGGCAACATTTGGAAATATATATCACTGCTTAATGTCCAACAAAATGTATCTTTCACAACAACGCAGCTGACAGCATTGATTTGCTATGTCAAGCACGCCAGCTTGATCACAGACACGGCTGGGATCTTCCAGTCTGAATGTCAGCAAACAGGAGTATCTTATTCATATGGGTTCAGACATTATCACGTCTTTGAGAGAAGATTGATTTCATAAATATTTGAAGGGGTGAGATATGAGGGGGCTCTTTGAAGGGTACTACTGCCTCGTATAGCGCTCCAGGTTTTTTATCAGCCAAAACAAAATGTAAAAACTGTGTGGATTCAGGGCATCCAAGACTTGTTTCAGCTTTATACAAGCTATTTTTCCAAGCAACACATTTCTCATGGCTAAACACACCCACAGGAGCCAGGGTAGTGTATCACGGTGCTACTTGATCCAGCCCAAACACTTAGTCAGTACATGGAAACTGCTAATGTACTGTCAAATGCTCTCTCTCTCTCTTTCTCTTTCTATCTCTCTCTACGACGCTTCATCTCTCTCTCTCTCTTCTCTTCTATCTTTTTCTACAGTGCTCCATTTCTCTTTCTCTCTCTTTGAATGCCCCTCCCTCTGTTGGCTGAGCTCTCTAATGACTTGGGTTTCAGATGCAATTTCTTGCGGGGGGCGGGGGGAGTAACTCGGACGGACCTATTGTTTGTCAGATCGGCACGCAACTCATCTGCCTTGGCACTCAGTCTTTTCCCAGAGCTTCTGCCCTATAACATGATTCATATTTTTGTTAATACATAGTGCTATATTTTCAAGCTGGCGTGCAGTTACAGCACTGATAAAGAAGTTAATTAATATACGAGTCCAAATAGTGAAAACACACACTGTTGCATACACCCTTGTTTTTAATGCATGCTTGTGTGTGTGTGTGTGTGTGTGTGTGTGTGTGTGTGTGTGTGCGTGTGTCTGTGTGTGTGTGTGTGTGTGCGCGCGTGTGTGTGTGCGTGTGTGTATGTGTGCGCGGGCGTGTGTGTGTGTGTGTTGTGCATGCGTGCGTGCACGCGTGCGTGAGTATGTGCGAGTGCACTTGGCGAGGCATTAAGCAGGTATCAGGTTGTGTTTCCATCTGCTCCAGAGAGGGCTCTGATAGTCCTATTATTTAATCTGCTGGTCATTCTAGAAGCCAGGCAAGAGCCGTTTAGCCAGACATAATTGAATGCTTCAGTGTGAGAGATCACCTTGGCTGTCTGTATGGGCCGTGGTGCCAAGGTTGTACCACTCAGACAAACACTCAACATAAGCATCTGTGATTTCCTCAACATTTACGAGGGGATTTATGAATACGAACTCGAGTTGGAATTATTATTTTCCAAGTCACCTTTGTGTCGTATCTAACACACATTTCCTTTTGAGAGGGGTTGGAAAAGTTGAACCGCGCTGCATCTCAAATCTACATTTATTAAGGTGACCAGGGATTGAGCCACGTAATGTGTATGAAATATTCAGTTCGACATTATATTCAGAACAAAAAACTATTATCATCTGCTTTCATCTGAAATGTTAGTAGAATGTCACCAATTAGAAAGTTATAAGCATTTTACTCTGTTCAGGGCCTGTACTTATTCAGTAATATGTCCTCTCTCATTGCTTTTTAATTGTACTGTAATTTTGTCACTTATCATTAACACAACTGCCATGTAAAAGCCTTTAGCAAGCATTCAAGCATTGGAAGCCTCTTGCGATAGAAATATAACTGGGTGTAATCACTTTTCATGCATTTTTTTGTATAAAACAGAAGTACCATTTTAACTTGAATGTAGTGTGGAATAAACATCAAGCACAAATAGATCTCTACTGAACTTCCACCCTAAAAATATTATGCAGTGAGCTGTAACCTAGATTATTTTTGCTAGATTATATTAAACTATGCTGGTAAAATGAAAAAGATTCACAGTTGCCGAGGATGTATCACTCGGACTCCAGAGGATTGAGCCTGCCGGCCTGTTATCACGTGGTCAAAAGGTCATATCTCCATCTGTCACCACTGGAGCACATCCTCTACCCTTTCTCTCTCCTTCCTCCCTCGGACTTTTTCCAGTGAGCGGGGGTCACTAGTTTCAAATCTGTTTTGGTTTTGGTTTTGGATTCAAATTGCATGTTGCTCATTGTCGACAAGTTTACCATCTTAAGAATAAAACACAACATGTCGAGATCTTGATGTGTGTGCATGGATTATTGTCAAATAAATCAAAACATACGAAATGAGGTCAAAAAACTCCTTAAAAAAATAATAGTACTTACTGTATGGGACACACTCATATTGGACTTCCAAGTATTTGTATGTGCCAGGGCAGGGGTCAGGGAAGACATCGGGCCCAGCCACCACTGCACATTGGGTACGGTTGTTGCATCTACACAGGGAGAGAGACATTATGTTAAAAAAATAATCCACATGCGCAGATATATGCTCAGAAACACCCACTAAAAGATGCACCCGTGTCTTTGAAGTCCATAGCGCGCCTTATATTGCAGCACATACCCCGACGTCTTTGATGTACAGTGAGACATGCTATACCCACTCATATAATGCACTTTTTTAACCTCGACACTCAAAAGTCATTTGTGTTGAAGGATGCTAAAGGTTGAAAAGAGAGCAGACTGCTAACTGCCATTGCTGGTACACCTGAAGTGAAGCATTACACTAATGGAATCATTGAGATCACTTGTACACAAGGTGGACCACAATGGTTACTGAAGAGCTATTGTGCAAGAGCACTTCTTGTCTGTGTGTGTGTGTGTGTGTGTGTGTGTGTGTGTGTGTGTGTGTGTGTGTGTGTGTGTGTGTGTGTGTGTGTGTGTGTGTGTGTGTGTGTGTGTGTGCAGCAGTGAGAACAATAACCTATGGCTTTAAGAGTGAATTGCCCCAGACTCCACATAATTAATTTTAATCATCAGGGGGTCCCTCTCCTCTGACACACAAAAAGTAAGTATTACTCTTCCTACCACAGGTTACGCAAGGCAGCTCACTGTGTATACCCATTTACTATCTGCATGTGTGTTTCTGCTTGCATACACCTATATAGGTGTGTGGTTGGCTATAAAAGTACATATATGACATTTATGCGTAAGCGTTTGGAATTACACATGCCATTGACAATTCTCACAGCCAAAGATGATGTGTTGGAGGGCAGTTGGAGGCCATATATTCATATGATAGATGTGTGCAATAACATACAATGCTACCCTGCACTGAAGTGCCACTTTGTCTTAATGGGTTTAAATAAAAAATATTGAAATCAAGTGAATGAATAATATTTAATGCATTACACCAGGGGGGCAAAGAACACATGAAAGAGAAAAGACCTTTTTCAAAAGGGCCGATGAGCCATTTCTATTCTCATCTGAATATTTCTTCAATTAGTACAACTGCTCTGTGTCTCTCTCTCTCTCTCTCTCTCTCTCTCTCTCTCTCTCTCTCTCTCTGTCCCTCTCTGCGCACCTGTCAAACAGGTGACATTTACATTAAAAACATTCACATTGGCCCATTGAGATAGTTTTAATGAGCATGCCAAACCCCTCAAGTCTCCTTTGGTACAGTATCATTCGACAATTTACATAATGAACTATTCATGAGAACTAATTTAATTTTCGGTTTCAATATTCACATATAACACAGAGGAACCAACGCAGGGCTACACATCCGCTTACTGCAACTTGAGCCAATCGGTGTCTGTTACTGACCAGTGCATATGTGGTCAAGTGAGGGGGGGGAGGGCTATTATGGGACTTTAAAAGGTTTAAAACTCTCTGTGTTCCCACGTCTGTCATATTCTAATAACAACACCTGCCAGTCTTCTCTCTTCCTTCTCACTCTCTCTCTCTCTCCTCCCTTCTCTTTTACCATGCCTCTGTGCTTTTTTAATTTCTTGCCCCGGTGACTTCATCATCGGTCACCTGTCATCAGTGCAAGTTGTGGACCACACACACACACACACACACACACACACACACACACACACACACACACACACACACACACACACACACACACACACACACACACACACACAGGCACGCCAACTGACACTGACACACTGACACAACTTTCCTCACAACACCCACCAATGGATACGACTGGCTGGCCAACAGTGAATCAGAGCACAAAACACACTTTTAATGACCTGAGGCCATTTGCGAGTCCGTAGCAGTTAGTAGTCATGACGATGGCATGCAGACAAACCATTAGAGCTAACAGTGCCACTAGCGTATAAGTGCAGAATTTATTTATTTTCACACACTAACTTTAAGGAGAAAAAGGGAGCTCATAAAATGTCTCATCCTTTAAGAGAAAGGTGTGTGTGTGTGTGGGGGGGGGGGGTGGGATTCAACTGACCCAAAATGATGCTAGGGAATTGGGCAGTGAAACCGTATGACAACAAAATGTAATTGCACGAAGCCAACAGAACGAAGAAGTAACATACAATGCAATGTGTGCTTCTATTTGTACTTACTGTAATGACACTGCATACAAGGCTGAGTTCTCATGACTTTGGTGGCCAACGCAGAGAGCACTGAAGGTTATTGACAGATATTTTAAATGGAGGCCACAGAGCAACGATTTGACATCATTTATTGTATGCTCTCTATCTCTCCGTTATCACTGCTTCTTCTTTCCGTCTAATTCTGTCGGCACTATACCTTTCTTTTTCTTATCCCCTCCACTTCTAAGTCCAGATAATAAACTCATTTCTCCCTCATCGCTTTTACATTCATCCTTCCCGCCCAAGGAATTATTCCGTTCCATTCCTCCTTCTTTGTCTCTCATTCCGACTGTCTGTCTTTTTTTTTGTTATGTTTTTGCTGTCCGTTTATCTGTCTTAAACCCATTTAGCCGCAGTTTCCGAAGTCACACCCAGATATATGTGGTAGGCCTCTTATTGCTGGCTTCTCTCTCTCTCTCTCTCTCTCTCTCTTACTCTCTCTCTCTCTCTTACTCTCTCTCTCCCTTTCTGACTGTCTTCTCTCCCTCCTTAATATCTTTCTCATTCCTGCCTCCCTCGGGGCGTCTTCTCCAGCCTCCCTCTGATTCTCCCTCCATCCCTCCATCCTTACAGCAAAGCCTGTGCTGACGTCACCCTTCTGTCTGAGGCAGTAGTCTGAGTCAGAACCAAAAAGGACTCCCTTATGTGCCCCAAAACCTCCATCCCCTTCTCTTCTGGTTTATTCTCTTTCTCTCTGATACTCTCTTCTGTCAATGTGTTTATCCGGCCGCCGAAATAGCTCGATATGTTTCCTGTGTGTGTTTTTCTTGGTGCTGGCAGAAAATATCCTTTTTTTAATTAGCATGACCACATCAAAACAAGGCAGCAGTGGCCTGGATACCGCCGCGCCTGCTGGCTTTCTTCCCTGCGACGTGCAACACACACACTCTCACACAAACACACACACATACACACACACTCATGCACACGCACAAACATACATGCGCGCTCTCGAACACAGACGCAAACTATTCACTAAAAAAGCAGAGCTGTGGCAGGCAGGGAAAGAGAAAGCTGCGATTGCTGCAGTGGGTGCTGCTGTTGTTATTGTCTCTGATGTTTTTCACTTTGTTTGGCAGACCTCCCTTCACTCCATCTGTCTCTCCGTCTCTTTGCCTCATATAAACATAACCGACTGACTGATGATTTGATGAGGCTGACAGAGCGCGCACGTGTGTGTGTGTGTGTGTGTGTGTGTGTGTGTGTGTGTGTGTGTGTCTGTATGTGTGTGTGTGTGTGTTTGTGTGTATGTGCGTGTGTGTGTTTCCGCAGATGTGATCTGCACATGGATGTGTCTGTTAGCAGATGTGAGCTTGAATAAATATTTGTGAGTGTGTGTGTGTGTGTGTGTGTGTGTGTGTGCGTGTCTGTGCATGCGTGCATGCGTGCATGTGTGTGTGTGTGTCTGCCTGCGTGTGTCTATGCGCGCCAGTGCAGATGTGTTGAAGGAGTATATAATTACAGAGCAAGTGAGAGCTGGGAACTAATCCTCATGAGTTTAAAGAGGTGTCTGAGAGTGAGTGACGCACAAAGCCTCATGCAGCACGAGCCTCTAAAATCAACATTCGAACATTCCAGACAAAACTGGAATACACATCCAAACATAATACAAACATTAATACAATACTGGCAGCACTAGTATATTAGTATTCAGATAAAGAGTCTAGGACATTACAAAACTGCATTACTAGCTTCCTGATAGTGTTATGATAATGATGATAGTGTTAGGATTATGATAACTTTGATAACACTGCACTACCTTTTGAAAAAATAAATGTCTGACTACATTACATTCATTTTGGCAGACATCCACAGATCACAGCAATGCCAGGTTCAATGTCTTACTCAGGACACTTTGACGTGGACAGGAAGCATCAAACCACAAAGCCTCCGATTAATCACCAATAAAAAATGTTAATCAAAATCAAAATGAGCTGCTTAGAAATGTATATTTTCACGAAAAGCTAGTAATAATTTCTCAGGTCTTGTGATAATAACTGAACCAACCCTGTGACAACTGAGGAAAATCATTTTGACGATAACAGGCCGTGAGATGCGGTTAAAACCCTTCGATTTTTTTCTTTCTTTTTTGGATTTAGCATTTATCTTCATGTATAATTCAGTAAATAGAATTCTTTGTAGTTATGACATCGCGCTGGGGCTCACACTAATTTATGTGACTCAATGTAATCTCTCATTCAGGGTTTCTTTCATCCGTCTTTCTAAAATTAACCGCGTTCTTGAGGTTTTCTTTCCATATTCTATACGTCTGCCTCCACTGGAGCACTTGCTTTTGGAAATTGAGACCTTTGTCAAAGACAGCTAAAAACCAGAAACATTAAAAAAAATAAAGATATTAGCAAATTTAAAAGACATTTTTGTAAGCAACTAATGTCAGTGGGATTTAAAATGATGTATTCCTCCTCCTGGAACTGGACCCATGAGTCCCAGTTTCACACGGGCTCCCTAAATTCTGCTGAAAGATTTTTATTGAAGAAGACATTCCGAGCATTCGAATCTTGACTAAATGTATTGTTATCGCAAAACAAACACTATGAAAATCACATAGAATAATGTTCCAGTGCTGCCAGCATACTTCACTGCTAATTAATACAGAGTAAACTATTGTGGGTCAATTATATAGGGAGTAAATGTGGGGGAAAATGAAAGCGAGGCTGTTGAGCAATAAAGAAAACAATATAAAATAAAATACAGTTTGTGTGAAACTAACAAAAAGTAAGGGGGGAGGGATTATTTCCCAGGGCTCTGTATGTACTGTGGGAGTTCAGAAAGCCCATTTGACAGCAGCAGAGCACAGTTACTGTATCTTGCTACAGGATAAAAAGCTGCTGGGCTGCCCATACATTCTCCCTCTCTCTGTCTAACACACACACACACACACACACACACACACACACACACACACACACACACACACCACATATGGACTTCTTCTGCTACTGGCTTTGTTTCTGCTTTATAAGCTCCCTGATGTGGTTACCAACACATGTACAATAGGGTTCTTTGGAGATGGACAGATGGAGAGGGGAAGTGATGTCGAAGAGGAGGAATAAAAAGGGTGGGTAGTATTAAGGATGCAGAGGGACTGGGGAGGGATGTAGTGGGTAATTGAAGAGTGATGCAAGTAGTGTGAGTGACAGAGGTAAGGGGAAAGGGAGCAAAAGGCAGGTGTCCGCTTGTGTTCGTGTGTGTGTGGTTGTGTGTGTGTGTGTGTGTGTGAGTAGGTGTGTATGTCTGCCAAATGGTAGAGTGTATCAAAAACATCCTGTGCCAGCATTTCCGCACCACACTTATAAAGAAATGAGTCAAATGACATATCTGTCACTCCCTTTCACTTTCTCCGACACACACACACACACACACACACACACACACACACACACACACACACACACACACACACACACACACACACACACACAAATACATGCACACAAACACAGACCCACTCCTCTGCAGTCCCTCGATGCATTTCTGTCAACTCTATAACAGCCTGATAGACAAGCCACAGGTAAAATAATAATGTTTTGTTCCTACTGGGAAAAAGCTTTGAAATGTGTTACATTATTAATATTTGGCTGGAGGATGTCACTCTTTTCTGTTTTTTCTCCCATTCTTTCAGAGCAAGTCAGGTCTCATTAGAGACATACAACATGCAATATGTACTGTGTACAGTACACCACACTAGCACTGCATTTGCTGTATGTTCTGTTAAACAAGCTGCACCTCCCTGTATACCTGGTATTCTTAGACATGTTGAGAAACTACTTATATGTCAACCACTCAAGTCGAGCACCTGACACTAATTAAAGAAATGTAATCAGATTGATAGATGTCTTAATAAGATGTTGACAGCTTGCAAAATACCTGTGACATTGTTGAGGCACTATATGATATGAATTCTAATTGAATGTGACATGTGTGGGGAAACTTGTCAGTGTCATCACCTATTTCCTTTGTTGATGAGACGACAACTTAATATCAAATTGTTGTTGTTATTTTAAATGCCATGCAGCTGAGAATGAAATGAGAATCATTCCTAATAACTGGATATGTTATGCATGCCCTTTGAGCCTTTCAAAAGTGGTAATAGTTAATCACATTTGATTATTTATTTGTTTCTTCTGGGGGAAATTTTTCTTTTTTGGAATGGGGAACTGTTTTCCAAAAACAATGCTTAATAATATTAGTATGTCTTATCATATACAGCGTCATTCAAACAATGTTAACACAATCACATTTTGGCCTCTTTCTTTCTTTCTTTCTTTCTTTCTTTCTTTCTTTCTTTCTTGCAGCCAAGTACAGTTTTTAGCTCCGCCATCTCTCCTCTCCTCCACTCTCCTCTTCCACACTGGTAACCATGGCAACTTCCTCGTTGTCCGATTCCAGGACACACAAACACATTCGTGGGAGTCTTCTCTCCCGATTCCACCTACTGTAGCAACATTCCTGAGCAGACAGCCCTGTGTTTCTCTCAGCCATACATCTGTGTGTGTGTGTGTGTGTGTGTGTGTGTGTGTGTGTGTGTGTGTGTGTGTGTGTGTGTGTGTGTGTGTGTGTGTGTGTGTGTGTGTGTGTGTGCGTGAGTGTACAGTATTTCTCTATGTGACACCTCTAGCCCCGCAGTTTATTCCGAGACCACCTGCTTGCACAAATCCTCCCAAAAAGCTAAAAGACGAGTAGCGTTTCAGACAGCTGGACTGTCTGTCTCTTGGCTGGTAAAAAGGCAGAGGAGCGTGTAAGACACCATCGCCACCAAGATGATGGAACCACGCCACACTGAGGCACTGTCTTTTGGGATTAAGTCAGCCTCACACCATGATGCACCAAATGTAAAATGCCTGCTTGTGTGTGTGTGTGTGTGTGTGTGTGTGTGTGTGTGTGTGTGTGTGTGTGTGTGTGTGTGTGTGCATGTGCAGGGGTAGGAGGGTTGTTCCCTGTGTCCTGGACTGGTTTTTTCGCTTCATTGTCAATGTCAAGGTATCAAGTCGGTCCGAAAGTCAGTCACTGTCTACATGAAGCACTGACTCACGTTCTAGTCCCTGGATGTGTCAGGCTTTGTGCATGTGTGTGTGTGTGTGTGTGTGTGTCTGTGGGAGAGAGAGAGGAAGAGAGAGCGTGTGTGGTGTCTAGACCATGCTCAAACCTTTCTCAGGCAGCCATGTGGCTTAGGTGCTCGGTGAAGCATGATAACTAGATTTAGCAGAGCTGTGGCGACAGGAGAGAAGGGTCATGCAGTGGAGACTTTGACATGTGGAAATACAGAGGTTTAGGGAGAGGAGCACAGCTGCTGAATGTGTATTGGTGCGTGATGGTGTTGTCAGAGAATGCAGCCACAAGGGACAATAATATGTGATAATGACATTACAAGGAAAACAGTGTCAACTATTGTCACTAGTGTATGTGAGGGAAGGTTTCTGTGTTAGTGTTTCAGGACTTACTGTATGCTGGAATCTGTGTGTATCTTCACTTCTAAATTCCCTTTATCCATCTGAGTTTGTGTGGGTGGGTGCATGTCTGTGTGTGTGTGTGTGTGTGTGTGTGTGTGTGTGTGTGTGTGTGTGTGTGTGTGTGTGTGTGCGTGTGTGTGTGCGTGTGTGTGTGTGTGTGTGTGTATGTGTGTGGGCCCTAATTACCGCACTGAGCAAGGTTGACAGTTGGGCCCTCAGGGTGCCGCAGGGCATCTCCTGTAACCGTGGAGACTATATGAGGGTGGCAGCACGCGCGTGCACGCACACTCACACACAAACGCTCACACACAAACGCTCACACACACTCACATTAAGTAGGACATTTCCAGAAATGACCTCATTGAGTGGGAAGCAGGATAGTTAATGGGAAGAGAATACGAGTGAACAGAGAGACAGAGGAAGTCACAGATAGATATTATAACAAGATATAATTGTAAATATCCTGCTGAGTCCACCTCTGCAAGACATCACATGCTAATCACCACAGCCTCCGTCGCCAAAACCTGAGCTTCACAGATAATAATGTGTTGTGTTTTTTCCCCTCAGTCACTGGGCTGAATAATGATAAAAAATGGAACATCTATGCAATGTTTAGAGCATTCATTTTTCCCCGTCTGTGTCATTATCTGTTCCGCCTCTCTCTCCCTCTCCTTCTGTTTTTACAGAGACGGATTAGACTGGAGAGGGTGAGACAGATGAGGTATGCCTAAAACATACGGCATAGTTGACTGGATACGCAGTCCTGGTCTGCAGCACATGGCCAGCACCAGATTGCAGTCAATGATTCAAGTGGCTCTCTATAATTCAGAGGGTCAAAAGAAACATAACTTCAGAGGAATTTTTTTAACAGTCTCCCGCGTGAATGGTTCAAACGTGTGGGCTCGTCAACATACTTACACACATACACACAAAAGCATACAACTATAGATGTACACACATGTGATCGCACACTAGCTCGGGGGCTTTGAAGGCTGAGACTCAGTTCTAAAGAGACAGGCTGCCAGAAGAAGTTGACCGGGCTTGGGAACTGATGAGCAACTCTCTCAATTTCTCTCTGAGTGTGTGTGTGTGTGTGTGTGTGTGTGTGTGTTTGTGTGTGTGTGTGTGTGTGTGTGTGTGTGTGTGTGTGTGTGTGTGTGTGTGTGTGTGTGTGTGTGTGTGTGTGTGTGTGTGTGTGTGAGCACGCATGCATAAGCACGTAGGAATGTTCATGAATGCATGCATGCGAGTACATTGCTGTGTGTGTGCATGTGTGTGTGCACAGGGCTGGTGCAGAGTTGTGTGTTATACAGCGATTGTGAACCTTCCCTGCGGACACTGAAGGCTATAGTTTGATCTAGAGTCTTGGTGCATTTGGTCAAGACATGGTCGAGAATATAAAAAAAACAAAAACCGTTCAACATGTTGAACTCTGTAGCCCCCCCCCCCCACATCCCACCCCCTGCACTTCAGCCTAAACCCCAACCCACCTTCCCCTGCAGCCTGAGAAAAGAAAAAAATAATGAATGGGAAAAACAGGAAAGGGAGATTAAAACTAAAACAGATGTCGAGTGAGGCAGGAAAAGTGACAGTGTATATGAGAGGAAGGAGGGAGGCACGGAGACATTTGAGCAAAGAAAAGGAGGAAGAAATAAATAGAAATGGGGTGACAAAAATGAAGATATCAAGAGAGAGACACGTAAGAGAATAATAGATGAAGCGTGTCGTTATTTAACACATCTGAAAAGCAAGGGGAAGAGGAGGAGGGAAAGGAAACAACTCCCTACCCTTGTCTTTCTTGTCAAAGTGCTTTTCCTTTGTGTTGAGGGACTTCTTCAAGAGGGATGGGAAGAGAGGGAAAAGGGTTGAGCAATGGAGAGAAAGAGAGGACAGAGAGAAAGAAAGGGAGGAGAGCAAAGAAGGTGAGAAGGTGGGAAGGTGGGGGGGGAGGCGGTATAGAGGTGTCACGACAAAAGTTTGTTTGAAGTCCAGTAAGTAATTCCTTAACATGGCGGCTGTGGCAGAGGTAAAGCAAAACAAGAGTTTGATGCGGTTGTGTGCACTGTCTCTACACATTCTCCGGAGTGTCCACACACTTTGCAGCCTCAAGTGCCTGAATGGTGTGTGCGAGAGCGAGCAAGGAGAGAATGAGAGTGAGAGCGCTGAAAGGTACTCGGTCGGTGGAGCACTCAAGTATCAGTAAGGGACAAGGAGTGCATTGTCAAGCATCTCCACAGAAGCCATCAAGACACTTTTATGTCAATTGATCGCTGTAACTTGCAGGCATTCCTGAATTTTGGCTTGTAGCTCTCTCTCTCTCTCTCTTTCTCTCTCTCTCTCTTTCTCCCTGTGCAGAATTGAACAACCCAAACCTTCCAATGCTTGTGTTCTCATGATATAGCTCTCCCCCAGCGACAATTTAGAGTACACTCAACCTAACCCCACCCTAGCTGTTGGCCAACACAGCAACTTCGAAATAGAATGAAATTCATCCGGATTTGTAGAGGGGGAACCGTAGGACACTTTTTTTCAGTGGGGTGATAAGGCTTATATAACAATTTTTATTTTAATAATCTATTTATTAACTTGATAATAAGGGAAAAACCTGACAACAGAGAATGCTCAGTAGCCATTTTGAAATAGAGGCATTTTAGTACAAGCAAACGTAGTGAGTCATTGTACTGAGGCCAGTAAATCGCTAAAACAGATTAAGGGTAACTTTCATGGCCACGGCTTTGTTTCCCCTTCAACCCAGCGTATCCCAGTGGGGAGATAATCTTGGAAATGCGGCGATATCAGGTCCTCTCTGGGTTGCCTGAGAAGCCTTGTGAGACCCTCTGGAGATATGAGGCTTTGATATCAAGACCAATTATGTGGTATGGGCGCACACACACGCACAAATATACGCAAACAGACACGCGTGGACACATACACACACGCACACACACACACACACACACACACACACACACACACACACACACACACACACACACACACACACACACACACACAGCCCCTAGCCTTTGAGAGCGGTGGAGAGGAAAACAAAGAGAGAATGTGATACTGAGGAAACACTGGGCAGGCGGAACATGCTCTGATTTTATCAGCTGGTTGAGCTGGGCTTGAAAACCAGAGACGATTCAGACATAGAGGGAATGACAGAGTGGAGAGCAGACAGGCTGAAACAGACTGAGGGAGAGGGGTGTGTGAGTACAGGAGAGAGCTGGAAGCACACACAAAACCACTGCAATGTGTGCGCACAAAACCCCGATGCAGCCTTCAAGACACATTAACAAGTGCACAAACACACACTTTGCACACTTTACACACTCAAGCATTCAGTGATGTGTGTACGTGCAGCACAATGTGTGCATGAGCATACTGGAGCTTTGTTTGTGTTTGTGCATTTGTTGATGTGCACAGACACACACAAAGGCTCACTCACCACCACCTCTCGCAACACTCGCACACTGAAAGTAGTATTATGTGATAAACAGTTGTTTCCGGTCTGAGTCACCTCCACAGAGGATCCCTCAAGATTAAGTTTGGCCTCCGGCTGTGCTAATTGGAGCTTAAAGTCTGGTGTAGCCCCTGGGCAGTGTATGCAGTGTGTGGCACATGCTGTGTGTATCTGCACTTGTGTGTGTGTGTGTGTGTGTGTGTGTGAGTGTGCGTGTGCATGTGTATAAATTATGGACGGCGAGAGCTGTAGGCGAGTGGCCACACAAGCTGCAGCCGCCAGAGCGAGTGGAGAGACGGAGCCAGGCCAAAGAAATCGCAATCAGAGCGCCGCCACTCGACACAGGACAGGTGGTTTGACGGAGAAACAGAGGAACGGGCGATGGAAAACAATTACAGCAATTTTGGGAATGGCAAAAGAGATGAGAGAGATAATAAAGCACTCACAGTCAAAGTCACATGTGATCTGAAAAACTGAGATACTAATGGCTAGATTAATGAATTATTTATACCCAGAGACATTCTCGATACGCAGAGCTTTCCTTTTCCCACATTGCTATTTTTGTGCGGCTGTTATTTTCCAGTTAGTTCTCATCATCCTACCTGCCCAACACACAATGTGGGGAATGTGTAGTAGAGAACACAGTGGTGTGAACAATATAACTGACCAATAAGCAAGAGACCACTAGTTGATACATACTTATAGCTAGTAGCAGGGAATCTTACCATAAGAACTTTGTCGACGCAGAACAAATTGTTTATATAAAAAAAAAATTAAGAACATAATTTACGTTACAAATACAGCAAGTGACAGCGTACTGCTGTAAGGATTTTAGTGAGGAAAGAGGGTACTGGTGGGCAAAATCAGACAGCAATATTTCATCTTGCAACCTTTACATTTTTTTGTAGACATGATAAAATGGATAAAATAATTAGACTATACTACTCCCCGAGATTAAGTTAGTCAAGCCTTAAACAGTGTCAGGAGTCAGGGCAAACTGTAGTTGGCAAACAAAACTATGATACCTAATCCATATCTTTTAAGACTCATGCTCCATTCGTGAGATCCATGCACTTATGACTTAATGGCTTTGTTGGCATCTCACAGTAGTAAGTAGTAAGTCATTAACATCTCAAGATTTCTGTAGTGTTAAAGAAACTCCAAACTAGCCATCTATTGTAACCGCCATTCAATAATAACCGCTGATTCTGCCTGGCTGAATTTGCTGTTTCCATTGCAGTTGTATGGTATTCGTACTGCATGCACAGGAAAAGAGAGAAACAGACTGGCATATCGTTTTGGGGGCTCACGTGTTACATGATTTCGACATATTCTTCTGTCACCTTTCTCCATATTTACTGTACCACTATGTCTCCCAGGTGTGCTGCACTGTTGTGTCATTGTTAAGCTGTTGTTGTTTACTATTGTTGACTGTCAGCACTGGGGAAGTGGGTTAACCTGTGAGCGATGCAGAACTTCAGGTTGACACTTCAGCTGGATGAATACTAAATGAACAGATGACAACACTGCACACCTGTAGTGAAGCTGTGATATCTGGGAATGAGGATTTTTTTTTCTGTGTCTTCAAACGTGTTTGTGTTCGGGCTAAAGCCTTGTGCATTTCGCACCGGAGCAATTCACAAAGCAATGCACGGAATTCATTATTTTTATTTGTTAATCCAATTTTGTTCAATAGTTCTATAAAAGCACCTATCATTAGTTTCACACTCTCAAGTGCATTTGTACTTTTCACAGCCTTTACACAGACACATACACAACACAAAGTGTGCACACTGACCTTAGGGACATGATCTTGTATGCATCGGGCAGGTAGCAACGCGTGTTCTCCATCTGGGCGGGGTCCGAGTCACAGATCTTGTCATCGGTGCGACCGTAGTTTGCGCTCTCGATCATGATGACATCAGTGCCCGGGCAGCGCAGCTCGATGGGGTAGGACTCACAGGACAGCTCCCTGCGCACCACTGCCATGGGGATTGGGGCCCGGCCATAGGCTGGACACACACACACACACATTGGTGAGGTGATTACTGATAATTGATAAATGTCTCTCCGATCTATTGAAGAAATTGTGTTCAACTGAAAATGCATTTTGCACACTTGTAATACAACTGTAAGACTAATTACCCACACCATATGAAAAAAGTAGATCATCACAGAAGATTTTTCATAAGGGCAGATCCTTTGTCACAAGTGAACCGATTTGGTAATTAATGTTTTGCAGTTAAGAGTTTTAGACATCACTCTATGGAGAGTAATTACCTTGCCATTTCAACAACAGGCATTTAGTGGTGTGTGGAGATTATTCTAAGAAGGCAAAGCCTAATTATTATCAGAAGTTGCAAATGTGATGCATAAACCAACAGATACTGGACTGAAATAGGGAACACGCCATTCATTTCAAGGAGATTGGAACTACTGATCTGTCCCAGATTTTTCTGACTGCTGTTGCCTTATTTTGCTGCTACTTCCTGGCTGATTTAATGAGTAGAAGTGGTGAAGCTGCCTGTTGATGAACCTCTGCAGGATGCCTCACCTAGCAGCAAGTGCTATTCTCACACACTCTACACTCATATCAGTGTCCCAGTAAGCCATTACACTGAATTAGATACCAGGACCCTGAAACTATAGCTCACTCAAACGGAATGCACTCTTATTTAATGTTATCACTTACACCTCTGCTTCCTCTTTTGTGACTGGTCAAAATGTCTGCTTTTATTTTATTGTATAGAAATTGATATACATATGTACTATGGGATGTTAGTCCCAAGAACATGATTTGTATTAATAGTATACTATAAATCAACAAATTAATTAAATATATATATATATATATGTATATATATATATATATATATATATATATATATATATATATATATATATATATATATATATATATATATATATATATATATATATATATATATATATGTATATATATATATATATATATATATATATATATACATATATATATATATATATTTAATTAATTTGTTGATTTATATATATATATATACATATATATATATATATATATATATATACATATACATATATATATATATATATATATATATATATATATATATATATATATATATATATATATATATATATATTAGAGGTGGGCATAGATTAATTTTTTTAATCTAGATTAATCTAGATTAATTTTGAAATTAATCTAGATTAATCTAGATTAAAATGGCTCATTTGAATTCATTCATAATATGCGTGTGCTCCCTAAATAATGACTCAAAGTAAGTCTTTGAGAACGTGTTTCTCAAGCCAGGTGGCGCATCAGACCAGGGGCTCATCTCCTGTTTCCAACATGCATCACAAACTGCTTGAGGAAGCTGTTCTACTATGATAATTGGTGATGAAAATAAATAATGTTCAACAAGATGTACTTGTGTTTACAAACTGTTTATTCAGTTAAACATGAACTTTGAACTGTAGGCCATAAGAGGTAACGATGAATTGTTTAGGGCTGCAACTAACGATTATTTCAATAATCGATTAATCGGTCGATTATTTTTTCGATTAATCGATGAATCGGATAAAAAAAATAAACATTTGTAAATGCTGCATCTTTATTCAAAAACTGAACATTACTTCAAATTCACAGTGCACACTGAAGTGTCAAAACACCAGGTTATTGCTCCAACGTCCCGGAACTATTAAAAGTAATATTAAATGATAAAAAATTAATAATAAACTTAACTGGGATAACACAAAAAAAAACATACAATGTATGATATACATTTATACAGTATAAGGGATGTCCATGGTAAACCAGTCAACCGATAATATTTTTAACCGGTAAATACTAACGGTTAAAAAAATTAAATCATCTTAATTTCTCTCAGATGACAGGAGAGTTAATTTGTATTGATATTGATACCATTTTCAAGACTCCTTAACGATCCAAGTCTTTATTGATATCAAAATTGATAATTTTCTATTATTTTGTTGAAATAGAACTTGTATTATTGCTTTAATTGCTGATATGATCATAGCTCTAGATAGGACATTAAACAGGTCATAATTCCATTCCATCTTTACTATCTATTTTATCTTGCTGGGAAAACAAGTTTCGCCAAAATCTCAAATTTCTTTTTTTTTGTGTTGCATTTGAACACATCAATCATATTACTGAGCCGGCCTGAACACATCACAGTTGACATGTTTGCTACTTTTTTTAAGCTAACTAGCTTTATATCCTTCCGATTTTAACATGGATTTAAAATCTGGATCACTATTTTTAACTGACGGGACTTTCTACACCGTTCGGTTGTATGATTACTGCCGCTGCATTGAATGACTGTTGATGCGCCGATGCCGATTCTCCGAGCACGTCTGCACACCGTCTGCAGCAGCAGCTGACAGAGTTTTTTTGGACTAGACGGATACTGAGTTGATGGAGTTTTTTTTAACCCAAAGAAAGCAAAGGTACAACACTTTTATATAGGCCTGCAGTCCAGTGTTAGATATGACCAAAATACAAGCTGTGGCCGCTCACACTATAGCTTTCCCGCACGTGAAGCGAGCCTTCACGTGCGGAAGGGGGTTCACCCCGACGGCGAACAGCATCTCCCCTGAGCCGAACAGGAGGTGGAATTAAGAGATTAACGGCGATATTCTTTTTATCGCCCGATAAGAGTTTGGCGTTAACGCAGCCGTTAACGCCGTTATCGGCCCACCACTAATATATATATATATATATATATATATATATATATATATATTAATTACAGATGTTGTATTACTTATAGCATATACTCCAATCCAATGCTGGAGTCGTTTTATCTTTTCTAACTTTTGACAACAAATCCTATCAACCAAAACCCACATTTTGGTATCTTATTGTATCCTGCTAAAAAAGATAGTATTTGTAGTCACAGCCTGATATATCTTGTGCTTCTGTGCCATTCAACTCTATTTTCTTCCAAAAACTAGAAAAAAATGGAGTCTGCGCTGATTGTACACACATAATGTCAAACAGTACAAATGTGGCCCTTTTATGTGTCTTTATCCTTCAATTGTGTGTTTTTCACACTACAGAAACATATCGCCTTGTGATTGGAGCAGAGTGTGCTGTGATATCGATGTGTGTGTGTGTGTGTGTGTGTGTGTGTGTGTGTGTGTGTGTGTGCGTGTGTGTGTGTGTGTGTGTGTGGCTGGATGTTCCCAGGGATTTTGGTTGTTGTGCTGTGGCTTGGATGTTGTTATTCTCTGTTCCTGATAGCCGCGATCCCTGGGTGCAGAAGCTATCATCCCTTGATAGATGAGAGGTGTGCATTTGTGTTGTTGTCGGCTTTGTCATCACCTCGCCCTGCTGTAATTATAATGCAGATTTTCATTTTACACAGCGTCATAGTGTGTGTGTGTCACAGGCTTCTCTTGCCGAAGGACCTCATATGAGAATTGGAGCTATATCTGGTGCAATATACATAATATGCCTCGTCCCTGTCGAATAAACAAATAAAATATATTAAATCTGATGGTGCGGGCCCAGTGATCATGGACTGCTTGTGTCACATTTGTATTGTTTCTGCCAGTACAGATCCTGTCAAGGCCTTCCAAATCATTTCTTGAAAGCACACGCAAACAACACAGGTACATAAACATGAGCAGACGCAGTGAACATATGACTACACTACATTCAAACACATACCTACAACATCCCCGAACAGAGGCACCGCACCACCTTCCTCGCTCTCCCTGTCACGATAACCATAGCAACCCTGTCCTCCCTTCCTCAGGCTCTCTCATTGGCTGGCGGAGCGTCATGGTTACACGAATGCAGCAAAGAATCTGAATGAGCTCAATGACACTCTGCCCGGGCTCTACTTAATACTGCCCTTCACCACATCACACACAAGCGCACACATGCACACACACACACACACACACACACACACACACACACGCGTATGCATTCAAATTACATGAGTGATGACATGTAGAGCCACACATTCATAGGCAGCCAGTATGTGTGTGGCGCTGTTACCTGAGGGCCCTACAGTGATAATGGCAGCCGCTGGCTTAGAGATAAGACTGATATACATGTGACATTTACAGAATATGCACTCTCTTATGAGAACACACACGTATATCACCGCGGGCTACGATAAGACCTTAAGCACACACGTTCAGATAGGATGTGTGTGTCTCAGCAGCAGCGGCTGTGGAATTGAAGGACTTGTGTGCATTTGTGTGTGTGTGTGTGTGTGTGTGTGTGTGTGTGTGTGTGTCTAAGAGGGGAGTGCTCAGGGCAGTGGGTCATAACTGTGTTAATCTGAGTTTTAGTTTATTAGCTTTTCAGTGGATGCATCATGTCCGCCTCTATGAGCGTGAATGTAAATTTTGAGGAGAGGGGTTAATTGAAGCATGATGATGATGATCAATACGCAGTATTGTTAGGCAGCTGTCTAGACTGGCTTTAGATTAGATGTTTTACAGGGTTGCCTTACAGGGTCCCCACTGGGCATAAAGAGAGCATTATGACATAAACACATACACACACACACACACACACACACACACACACACACACACGCACACACACACACACACACACACACACAAACACACACAATTCAGATAAGGGGTCTATCTGTTTTCCAATTAAAATCATCTCTGCCTTCATGAGCAGCAATACATGCTTTGACTTGCACCCACTATCCGTCCTCATCCATCACCTTATAATTCAACTATTTACATCAGCTATACAAACTGCCCTGTGTTTAACCTGCCTCGAAACACACTCATTGCAAACCTACTTTGTGTCCCTTTTTCCAAAACAAGCATGTGTAAACACACACCATCTCTTGATACATGACGCAAACAAACACTCACGGACACACAATTTAGCTCTCTGTCTTTACACACGTGCAATAAAGTGTGAGCACGCAAGTTCATGTTAATGTGTCTGTCATTAGTTGTGTAAGTGGTGACAGAAACTTGGCAGCCCATGCACAGTACAGACCATCTTATTCAGACCCTCTCATTGCCTCGGGGGGCCGAAACAAAAGGATATCGATTTTTACATTTGGGCCAAGAACAAGAGAGTGGCGAAAGAGGTGGATGGATGGAAAGAAGGAGAATCAGAGGGTGAGAGAGAGAAGAGCAGAGAGATTTAAAAGGTGATCTCTCACTCGAACTGCCAAAGCTTTACGCCAGTGCTGGTGTCGGGAAATGTTAGAGCCTCTGAGTTGGAGCATAAAACAACAATAGTTTTTAAAGTGCAACATTTTTTAAAAGGATACGCCTTGCAATGTTTTCTGACTGCCAATACATTCCATTAAAATAGCATCCAATGAATTGATCCTAATGCCACACATGTCCGTTTGTTAAAGACTAAACTAGCTTTTTTCCTCTGTCCGGAATGTAAAAAGAAACTAGCTAGCCCCTGCACTGGTCTACATGTTTTTTTAAGGATGAACATCGGCAAGGAAGTTGATTTGCTTTTTTTATTTTGGAGCTAAAAAATGATACCCAACAAATGCTCCTGCTTGAAAAAATGTGTTAAAAACAACAGTAACCAGCTGCTTTAAACCATAAGCCTTTAGCCTTTCATTGAACATGTGTGTTTATTTAGGAGGAATACAGTATATGCCTCTGGGACACAGTGAGTGACACAAATAGTGACAGAAAGTATATAGGACTGATATTGAAAAATATTGTTGTTGTTGCTCGCTGTCTTTTCATGGTATTTGTTGACAGGACAAATATCAGATAACAACAGCCTTAGCTTTAACCTTGTGAAAGGTCCCTGTATTTGCCACAGTGTGCTTACTGTAAGGTCCACTTTGTTCGTAGCATTTTTGCCGCACAAACATGGTCAACAAGTCCAGCACCCACTGCTCATGTCAGACATACACTCTAAACACCAGAATAATTAAATTTTTCTTTTCTTTTTTCAAAAGTCCTTGCTTTCCTATCCTCTTTCATGTGTCTTCACATAACCCTGAAATAATGATGAGACACGGCTTGGTGGGAAAGATGGAGTGCTCGTTGCTGCGTGTCCTCAAGCTAAACTGTCTTTGTTTCAACTAATCCTCGCTAAGTATAAACAGCATGATATGCATGTGTCGACTTATTCTTTAGACAGTGATGCAAATACCTTTGACTGAAACTCATCTGTTGGTGTTAAAGCAAAGCCCTTGGTGTTTGTGCGTGGAAGTGGCTGCCTGTGAGCACTTCCTGTGTGTGCTTGAGCCTGTTTATGCGTGTGTGTTTTATTAATAAGTAGCTGTGTGTCCATGCGGGTTTACAGCAATACCCGCCTTTAAAGTATATCATATGTGCACATGCGTGTCAGCAGGCATGTGAGTAAGAACATGCCTGACTGTGTGTGTGTGTGTGTGTATGTGTGTGTGTGTGTGTGTGTGTGTGTGTGTGTGTGTGTGTGTGTGTGTGTGTGTGTGTGTGTGTGTGTGTGTGTTGTTTGTCTCTGCACATGTGCGGCAGTTTTTTCCTCACAACAGTGTGATTGACAGCAGCCATTAATAGGATTAAGTCCAAGTGGGCCAGAGCTCCCTCTAGGAGTCTTCAAAGCCCACCGTCACAGGGGAGAGGGGAAAACATACAGACAACCCACTGCGGCTGCATCTGCACCGTGTATGTGTGTGTGCAGGGTAAATACAGTATGTATGTCAGAGGAGAAACATAAAAGAGCCAGAGAAAGATACAGCATGTAGATATACAGCCCTGAAAAAAGAGACCAGTCTGGCTTTTTCTTAAATCTTTATCTCTATATTACTTATTGAAAATGCTCTTAATGACAATATTTTAATTGTGAATTTGGTAGAAATGGTGTCAGTAGTTTATATCATAAAACCAAAATGTATTCATTCTACTCAAACATATGCCTATAAATAGTAAAACAAGAGACACTGAACATTAGGAGTGGTCTCTTAATTTTTTTCCATAGCTTGTATATATTTTTGTACTGCAATAAGACAGAAAATGTGTATAAATGAACAAGAGTTAATGAGTTAAGTGTTTCCTTGGTTTAGCAGCTGCAGTGTTTCCAACGAGTCCTTGGGTGTGTGGGGGTGAATAAAGAGTCAGAGCTGTACAGCGATTACTTCAGTGTAGTTGTGGGAATATAAAGTAAATCTGTAATGTAAATTGTTCAATTTAAAAACAAAATGGAAGGCAATGTGTTTCAATAGCACTGCAACAAACAAAAAAAACATACTTTTTTGGTAAAAAAAAATAAAAATGCTGCAGTAAGCCTTTATCTTAGTGGACATTTTGACTTGTCAGGGTAGGAAAAAGCACTGGTGTTACTAATGGCATTAACGATGGCTCTCTTCTACAGAGACAGTGTGACAGTGAGCCAGCATGCACAACACCAGCACACTGAAGCGGAAGTATAGCAAAATGATGGATTTAGCCATCATTCATGGCATTATTTAAATCTGTGTTTTCCCTTCTGTGAAAAACTAAAAAAAAGTTAAAATGTTCATGGAAAAGGATGGCACCATGTGCTGCTTCATCCTCAGGAGGGGATTGTTGCATGTTGCTTTCCTGGGTCTTAAGTTAAGCTAATAATAAATAACTATATTAGCAATATTAACCCGGTTACGGTCATAATCACAATAAGACATCGCCATGTAAACAGCAGTTGTTGCTCTCCTTTATCAGAATAAACTCATATCCAGAATAAGCCATAACCGGATTAAGACACCTGGAGTATTCCGATCACAATATAGTGGCATGTATACACCTTAATCAGAATAAATATTCCAATTTGTGTTTTTGCTGCATTTTTCGGCATTTGACGCAGTTTGTGACGCATGCCCTGGTTTATGGCTGTTATCTAGAGTGTGCACATGCAACTCGAAAGACATAAAGTGAGTTCATTTTCCATGGATGGGACAGGAATTATTAAAAATGCACTGACGTCAGGCATCATGACGCTTCTACCACGTCGCTGGTTCATTCAGAATATGCTGATAGACATGTAAACAGGAAGATCCCAGTAGCTGTAAACACCTTATTCGTAATATTGTCTAAACCGGAATATGGACCTTATAATATTCTGTCTATGTAAACGAAGTCGCTCAATTTCCTGTTTTTACATCAGCTACATTCAGAAGATGTTTTTATTGAGTAATATTATATTATGTAGGTAATAAGTATTGCATTTCATTTCACTTACCCGCAGGTGTTCTTAACATTTCCTCATACCTATTATATGTATTAAGGAGCAGAAATATTAAAAACACTATATAATCTAGATAAGAAAAACAAAAACAACACCGCTGAAAGCAGTCTCGGAAATAGAGTCTGTGTGACACAGCGTCAACATCAGTTGTCCATAGCACCGTCTTCATTTGTAAACATGTGTTTTTATGTACTGTGTGTGAAGTGTTGACACTTACCAACGGCAATGGGAGCAAACAAGGTGGAGAGGAAGAGCAGGCATCTGGTCCACATGACGTCTGAGGTTGACCTGGAAGTAGATACGGGGTTACCTCCTGCTGTGCCCAGGCGCTCTCGTGGTGAGCTGTTTCTGTCACAGCTCAGTGTTCCTGACACCATACAGGCCTACAGATAAACACACACACAGATATAGGATTTGTTTTTGTGCATGCCATATCAAAACAAGTTAAAAAGATGCCTTATCTCAATGTATTGGTCATTTCTATACAATGTGCATTCAGTGCATATACCATTACACATCTAGTCTCCGTATAACATATGTATTACTGTAAGACTGTATTTATCGTCCTTAATACCCTCCGCTGCTGATGCAAGTATCATAAACAAACCATTAGACCTCTAATTATTCTGTCGGTGAGTAAACTGTGAATTTCCACAGTTTAGAAACAAAAAGAATCACGAAGAGAGATTTATGAACAGTTTACCGAGCGTTTACGACAGAGAAAACAACGGCCAGCGTACTCCAAAATTGATTCTGTAAAAGCTCCCTCGCAAACAACAAATCAGCGTCCTGATCATTACTGATAAACTGCTTCAACAACAAACAGTTATTACACAAAGAAGGAGATTTCCCTGACATCATATTACTCCTGTTTACTGCGGGCAGATTGATTCTTTAATAAACAGCACTTTACAAGGACCAGTGCATGCTTCCTTTAGACATATATGTCACAGAGGACTAGACATTGATCAATAGTTATCTTAAACAATGCTGAACAATCACCCAGAGCATGTCACACCCCCCCTCTAGTGTAACACAATGAAGAATAGTAGGAAAAGTAAAATTAGAAGAGGGAAACTTGTGTGCAGATTCGGGCTGGCAGCGGTGGTGAATAGATCTTTGCTATTTGGAGTGGACTATTTATAAGTGCACTGTATATTACCATCAGTCAGTCAATGAAGACCTATTTTTTTAAAAGATGTAGCTCATCCACCACAAGTTTAACTTCATATTGTCTTTATTTTTGGAGCATTTTAAGCTCCAACACAACCGTAGCAAAAATTAAATGATATTGAATATGAAACACAAACAAGAAAGGGAACATTTGCTTAAATTTCGGAAGGCAACAGACTATGGATGCAGAATAATCCATAAATAACAGATCTGTGACGGAGATGCGAGACTAAATGCTAAATGTTGGCCTTGTAGATCAAGATTGAAAAACACAATGAAACGGTGCTTAGTGTCGGGCATAATGACACTGCTGTCTGTATCAGGATTCACTCGGCTCGCTATTCCACATCAGCATCAAAGTGTGAAATGTATTGATGTTCCCATCTAATTGTTCATTTCATGCTCTATCAGCGATTAACAATTAATAAGGAGGATGATCTCCGAGATCAGTGATAGCAGTGACAGACTGCTGAGCATTCATTTTCATTCTTTTTTTTCCTAAACTGATCCAGCTGACCAGCATTTGTTCAACCACTTTTTTTCTTCACTCCCAAATTCACCTTTTTTTACAGTAATTATGAAAAACTACGGTACTTAGCTACCCATTTTCTCTAATATTATAATTGTTTTAAATCTGCACAAGGGTCATTGCATCACACAGTCATTATGCATTCCTCCTAGTTGATGTCAAACAATCAGTTTTCCATGGGAGTAGTTCAAAGGTTACAGCAGCCCTGTTCTGTGCTTAAAATGTTCACTGTCCTCAAGGGAACCCTTGTTGTCCAGCGCGCGTGTGTGTGTGTGTGTGTGTGTGTGTGTGTGTGTGTGTGTGTGTGTGTGTGTGTGTGTGTGTGCGTGTGTGTGTGTGTGTCCGAGAAATAGAGACAGACTGCAGAAATTGTGCGACAGCCGGGGACAGATGGAGTAAAGCAAACAGCCAGAGCCATGGGAAATACATCATGTGTAACCGAGACTATTGAGTGTGGCCGTATCATTTTGGCCTAGCAGAGGACTAAGACAATTGCCAGCTATCTCCCATCATGCCATGCTGTGAGAAAGCAAATTGCTGCGTTGGCACAGTCCTCTCCCTAAGATAATTTTGGGATAGCTTACAAGTACTGATATAAAAATAAGTTGATTTTTGTCACTGTCAAAATGAGAGAAACCTTTATTTACCCCACAGAGAGACCTACTACACATGCATAATGCATCCTCTGAACATCTAAAAGGACAAAGGGCCTCACGCTGCAGACAGGAAAGATAGACAGATATATACTGTATATCACCAGAGGCCTGTGTACACTGTAGAATGGGAATAGACCCATGTCAGAGACAAACAGTGTGATAAGAGCTGGATGTCAAAATATATTACCAAAAAAGGGCTGAAGAAGTCTGATTAATTCCGGCAGAGACAGACTTTGTTTTACACTTGTGAGTTTTAGTTCTGAATAGAGGAAAAAATAGAAATAACAATTATAATATATTTATGCATCAATGGTGAAGGTGATTCTACAACCTTTAAATCATTGGCACAAATGTATACGCTTCCATTTGACAAGTCTGATAATGATAATAACTGTTCTCTGCTGTGAGGGAGGAACACACATAAATAAAATTTAGATTTTGTTCACATCAACATCAGATTTTTTTTTTGTGCGACCCATGGCTGGTCTCTTAATATCAAAATTGAATTTTAGATAAAACACAAAATGGCAACAACGTTTTATTACACAAACTAAATGGAAGCACCTGAGGGAAGTGGAGTTAAAGTAGGTCAAATGAAGTTCCTACAAGTTTGGATGACCTCAGGCTTTGCATTCAACTCTCTTCAAATAACTTACTTACACTTAAAAACATATTCAGCTTTTCTAAACATCAGGTGGCTGTAATGATGCAGTGGGGAGTGATTTCCTATCCGCTAACAGCTCCTGAAAAAATCCATAATTGCACCAAAGTGATAGAATCACAATAGACTCCCATTTGCTTTATTCTTCCGTCCGCTTAAACAACTCGGCTAGCCCATTTTTGATTGATTGATCCCTAACTCGGTTGAACGTGAGCAATCTGACCAGCTGTCCCCATGCTAGACATGGGAGGCACACACTGACATATGGCTGGACGCCACCAGTCACAGCATTCCACTGTTCCATAATTCAAAGGCTATTCCATCAGCCCGTATGCTCCGCCAACCATCCCCCCCCCATCAGTTAATTAACCCTCTCATTGCCACCAGGCTCCTGGTGCCTTCACAGACAATAGTTGCGTGACGGCCCTCTGGCAGTCCAGGACTAATATAAACTCAAATCACTCAAGTTACATTCATAATTCAGCAGGTCTGCATATACTCCCATATGCTCAAATAATGATGTTAAAATATGTTCCTTTTTCAGAGGATGGTGGTCCCCCCCCACCCCCCAAAGCATTGCCCTGATTCTCTTTAACCTGTTTCCCTCTCATTATCTAAATGTGTTGATTGGTTAATATATTATGAATAAACAGGCAGTAATGGGCGCTAATTATCAGAACATATGTGATGCGTTTACACCCCATATTCATCAGTTGATTGTGCACTTACGGTCTGGCATACATCACATGCCCCCATCTGAACACACTCTCACTTCAAATGAGGAAATAATGGAGCCGTATATTTTAAATGAACGCAATATTTCCGATGCTGTACGGCCCCCTCCGGCATATAAGCAGCATATGCATAAAAAACCGAGCAGAACATCAACTAACGAGCGGGATCAGACCGAAACAAATAGCCCTCACTGGATCCCAGTCCTTTTGCTGTAACTGCTGTTCCTATATCCATCTCTGCCCCAAGTTCTATTACCCCGCAAGATGTCTATCAATTATTTCAGAAACATGCACAGACATTATAGTCCAGTTTTTTTCCGCAAAAGTTTGTAGGATATAAAAATGTATTCATCATTTTTCTTTAAGCATAATTATATATACTTGCTTTGGTGTGACCTTTATTTCTCTCAACAACTACCTTATTTAGTGTACCACTAGGACTAGCTGCTCCCCAGCAGTCTTGCATGCTTTAGTGACTTGAGTTCTATGTCCTATATTTTTTTCTGCCCTGAATCCTACAGGGTGGGCAGTAAATGCTGTTGCCTGGGCCACTACTACACTCACATACTATATTGCATGCATCCCTGAACTAATTGATGTTGGTCTGATTCTGCGCACCACGGCAGCCTGACCCTGTATACGTGTGTGTGTGTGTGTGTGTGTGTGTGTGTGTGTGTACAGTCCCCTAATGAGAGTCCTGCCTGCCATTCTCTCTTTGACTAATGAGTGCTGACCGGATTGGGCTACCGGCTTGTGAACGCGCGTCACACACACATGCGCATGCACGTGCCCTCACACAAAGTTACAAACACACACACACACACACATGCTTATCACTAGGATACCAGATGCCAGCTACTCCCTCAGCCTCCAGGCAGAGAGTCTCAAATGTGCACATGCTGCGTTTGTAGTCTACCCTGTGTGCTTGAAATATTCGAGAGTGTGTACAATTCACACAAATATCAAAGGAAATTCAAATAGTAGTTTTCGTAGTCCATCTGTAACTGTTTTTACATGTTATTCCTCATTAGAGTGGAAGTAAACAAGGTGGAATTCTTCATTTGTGACCATTTGAAATTAAAACATTATTGATTATCTGTTCAAATATGTGTTGACACAGTACAGTCAGAAGTGGTACTTGATTATTTACGTACACTACACCTTTAGTCAGAAGAATTCACTGTGCAGAAGTCTGTAAGTGCACAGGCAGAAGCTGAGCATGCATGAGCTGCCACATTCTTTTTCCCTTGCCATTTTTCTTCATTTAAATGTTATTCACCTGTTCTTTTCTTCCCTCTCTTTAGGTACTGCAGTTGTTCATTCTTTGCTCTGTTGGAGAGAAGTCTGAGCGGAACAAAGCTCAGGGGGCCATGCACCGTGTTCAGTAAAATGGCATGTGTCCGCCAAGCTACGGTAAATTACCTCCAGTTGGCTTGCTGGGTAGGTTTAACCACCATGGACCACTTCTGTGTGTGTGTGTGTGTGTGTGTGTGTGTGTGTGTGTGTGGTGTGTGTGGAGTGTGTGTGTGTGTGTGTGTGTGTGTGTGTGTGTGTGTGTGTGTGTGTGTGTGTGTGTGTGAGAGAGAGAGAGAGAGAGAGAGAGAGATGGAGAGGGCTTTCGAATGAGGTTGTGTGGGTGACAGAGTGTGAGTGGGTTTGGGTTGTGTAGCAAATTATCATCAGCACAGGTAGACAGGCTGGGAGAATTTTGATTAGAGTTATCACGTGCGCTCACACACACACACACACACACACACACACACACACACACACACACACACACACATATATAAACACATTCAGGTAGCTAATTTGTGGCGAGGAGCTGAAAAGATGACTAATCAGGATAGGACCTGGTGGGAGTCTGGCCTGTGGCCTATAATGAGAGACATAAGACACACACATGCACATGAAAACAAAAAAGACACACATAAGACCTGTATACATGCTCAAACCACCTTAAGTGTTTTTTGATAGAAAGCCCACCCTCATAATTACCCTGTGCTGATTAAAGCTTGAGATGCTGATTAGAAGAGAGTGGCCCCTCAGTTTGACCTGAGGCTCAGGGTAAAACATACTGCCAACTCTAAACAATATGAATGTCTTGACATGTTAGACACAACATGTATCCATGCTGTTGAATCTGCGGGGGTGTTTGTGGGGAAGGGGGGAGTTCATATACAAGCCCCCTAGATCGGACCACATTAAAATCACAATTAATAACGAGTCAATGTCAAATGTTTGCCCCGGACAAAATCTTAACTCAATGAGACAAACATGTCATGTCAGCTTGTGCCGCTCATTTTGAATCTATATACATTTGGCTGATCCAGCCAAATGCAGAATGGCTGCTACCACCGGCTATTTGAACATGTACAGTACAAACCAAGTGCACACATGTGTGTCTGAGTTGGTGGGTGAGGGGCTGGTCCACTGCTGTAGGAATGTGCACAATTGTCAGCGTGCCCCGAAGACAAGTGGCCTGGCCCGGCAATTTATTTCATACAGCACTGGTTGTAAATCCTTTGTGGGGCTTCACAGAAAATAACTGCAGAGTGTAGCCTTAAAGGTATAGGTCACCCCTACATCAGTGCGACATGTGTTGGCCATTGTGGTCTCAATTGTTAGTCCACAGTGAAAACTGAATGGCAACAGTTGAGCACTATCTAGTCACATATAGAATAATGGTTGATAATGGCCCTATTTGTTGGGTTGAAATTTAATCTTTTTTTTCCACTTTAAAAAAAAATATAATTTAAACACTGCATGTATTCTATCTGGATATTTAACTGGGATTAATGGCGTGTTACAGAGCACGGACAGGGCTCTTTTTGCATTCAGCAGGAGAATTTTTTTTTTTTTTAAAGAGATCTGGCCCTTTAAAATCATTTCCACACTAAAATAGTTCAAAGCTCAGGGCCAGCGCACCTCTCCCTCTCCTCTCCCTCCATGTTAGACATTCTATACTCGTTCAGAAAATTGCGTCTGGGGAAAGGCTCCGGCTTTGACCGGACCACTGCTGTTTCCGCATGGCTGGCTGCCTCTGGCTGCTCTGAGGATGCTCCCATGAAATCCGATGCACCAAAAAAAAAAAAACACCCTGAAAATCCAGCGCCGCCGCCCGACCTCGTCTGTTAAAGCACTGAGGTTTTTTTGGATTCCTCACTGCCTGGAGGCTAGACACGTCGCACTGCTCTGCACTGCTCTGAACTTTCTAATGCTCCAGTCTAATCAACTCTTTGCGCACTGCTTTCCCTCATGAGACAAGACGGGCAAGAGGAGAGGAGAGGAGAGAATGAAGGAGGGATGAGGTCAAGATTGAAGGGAAAAAAGCTGAGGATGATAGAGATGGAAAGATGGGATGAAGGAGGAGTTACAGAGGGATGGCGGCAGCAGAAAGGATGGATGGAGGGAGGCTGCAGGAGAAAGAGGGAGTGCCAAGAGCGATCAGAGTGAGAGCGAGGAGAATCTAAAAGCAAGTTGGTAACCCAAAGGCATTTATCTTTTTCCCCTCCGAAGATTCCAAAAACCAAAAGCCGAAGATATCAGATGGTGGTATTTAAAAAGATCGGCTGTCGAATGTAGCGGAAATACAGTATGAGTGTAAGATTAAAACGTCACAACATGAAAGCGTTACCCTTATTAGCCCTCACAATGCCAGAATGCCATGATTATAATGCTAAAGAAATGTCAAATTACAGGAAAAACTAATTTACAGAGTTTTCTCAACCGGATGTCAATATCAATCTACCGTTTTAGTTATTGCGATTGTTATACCCCCTAATTAGAGTGGTAGTTATTTTAAATCGTAATGAAGAAAAAGGGGTGAACACTAGGGCTGGCCCGAATTATTCGAATATTCGAATACTCGTTCGGAAAATTAGTATTCGGAGCTTAAATTAGTATTCGGAGCTTCGTTTTTTAAATATATTTTCTTTTATTATTATTATTATTATTATTATTATTATTATTATTATTATTATTATTATTATTATTTATTTATTTGTTTGTTTATTTATTTATTTATTTATTTATTTATTTATTTATTTATTTATTTATTTATTTATTTATTTATTTATTTATTTATTTATTTATTTATTTATTTATTTATTTATTTATTTATTTATTTTTTGCAAGAAGCTAGTACTGCAATATAATGTCATCAAATAATTTTATATTTGGATATAAAAGTTAGTAATATTGTAGTAGTAGTAGTAGTATTGCTCATTTAGGAGGATATTACATCACTAAGTGTCATAGCGCATCCATTACTTCACCTCCGAGCGCGTAAATCTTCAACAAAATATGCAGATACTGCCAAAATCGGTTCCAGGGAGTATATAGGGATTATTAATGTTTTTTTTTATTTATTTTTAATTTTAATTTTTTTATTATTATTATCTTTTTTTTATGGTGTGTTTTTCTGGAACGAATATTCGAATATTCGCTCGGAAAAACCAACGAATATTCGAAACCTGAAAAATGTTACATTCGGGCCAGCCCTAGGTAACACTGGGTCAAATAATCCTATTAAAGCTTACAAGGTTGCTTTAGATTGGCCAACCATAGAGAACAGTATATTTTATTCAGTACTTTTTTCTCTTTTCAGCTGGTACACACTTCGGCTAAGTAGCATTCACCCTTTGTCAGGCCCTACACTATAAAGTAAATGTCACTGCAGCAATTACTGTATCATTGGTTACTGTATCATTACTGTGTCTGGTTCATAATTGTCATCTTGGGGTATCGGTCGATTCATTTAGAAACCTCAGCCAATGGCAGAGCAAGAAAAAACAATAATAAATACAAATAATGAATTTATGAAATAATGCACAAAACAAACAACCGTACAACATGGGAAAAAAATGCATATGCAAGGCCCTCACTGACATGTGCAGTTGTACAATTATGCCTGGCAGTGCAGCCCATAAGGGGGAAGTTAATGCTTTACAAAACTGCCTCTGATACAATCAATTATGTCAACTGGAAATGCAGCGATGTGGATTCCGCTGCAACTGCCGTTGTTTATCCTGCCTTTGATTCATCTGTCTACCCCTTCATACCTCTCTCTCTCTCTGTCTCTCTCGCTCTCTCTCTCCCCCATCACCATCTCCCTCTCTTCCTCTCTGTCACAACGGATCCTGTCAGAAGCCGTGCCTTAAAGCCAGAGAAGAGGCAGGCAGAGGCAAAGTTTGTGTGAGTGCGTGATTGTGTTTGTGAGGGAGAGAAAAAGAGAGAGAGGAGGAGAGAAAGTTGTCCTGTACAGTGAAGAAAACAGCCACCTCAGCAGTGAATGATGCTGCATCAAGGAGGAGAGACATGCAAACAGATACGACACTACTCGTGGCCTAGATTTAAACCCTTTATGAAAGGGCCAAGGCTTGGGTTAGCAGTACAATACACTTGAATGTTCACGTGCATATCCTCTTGTTTTCACATTTAGCCCCCTCGTTTTTGAGCTTTTTTCTTTGATGTATCCCTCTTTTTTTTCGGTTCCTAAAATGATTTGCATCCCCTATTGTTGTCCTCAAAATCCACTTGTGTTTACTTATCTGTGTTAAACTGCTCTTCCCTCCCGCTGTTTTTTTTTCTCTCTCCATCGTAGCTTTTCTCTGATGCTTCCCCAGCTATCATCCCGCCCTGTCAATCCAGCCTCCTGTTGCGCCGTTGAGAGGATTAAAAAATGTTTGCCTTCTTGAGGTCCTCTACACCCATTGTTCTCGCGTTCTTAAATAACCTCACTCGAAAGACTTCTGAAGATTTTTTTCGAGACCCAGATAAATGAGATTCCTACTTAGGCAGTATTTTTGTCTTTCTCTTCCCTTCCATATTTCTAGCTAGAGCCCAATACTGTGAAAGAAATAAACACATGCAAAAGAAAACTTCCAAAAAAAAATTCAGAATCAGCATATAAAAGTTTTTAAAATGTCTGAAAGTAAGATTCCACGGATTCAGATATAGGTGAGGAAAAAGTGATTTCCGCATAAGACATTATAGGACCAAACCTTTGTCTTTGCATTACAGAGCAGATATGAACTGTGTATATCAGCGTCTTGAAATATTTATTCAAAAAAGGCCTTTCTGGGGCGCTTACTGGGCACTGTGCATAATTTAATAATGCATAAGCGTCAACACACTGGTATATACATATAAAAGGAGGCACTTAACGTTGGATTGTCTAACTGCTGAAGGAAGTGGCATTGGAAATACACGGAGAGCGACCTATAAGAACACATTCATTTGCCGACTGTCACCTTGACTCCCTGTGTAAGAAAATGTGCAGGTGGAAAAACAGATCTAGTAGAGTAACATTAACACTACAATCTCTCTGAGTCACTTTGCTGGCTGTGTGGCTCAGAGCAAACCATGTGCGTGAAATGTCTCGTGACAGATGTCCAAAGTGATATGGGAGTGTATTTTATTCACTAAATACTTTTGTTAGATATTCCATTTTCACTTCTCTCCGGAAACAAAAATATGGAAAGATCTAAACTGAAGGGCGAAATGAGTGAAGAGCTGCAGCAGGCAGTTATTCAGGGAAAAGAAATGTACCTGGAAGATTAATATGTAAAAAAACAAGACTTATTACTGCTCCCCGCTGGACTAAGGCTGAGCTTTAGTTTGCAGCTTGCAGTGGAGAAAAAAAGGCCTGGCATATCATTGGATTTTAACAAGTTCAAAGCCTCATTAGGCTCATGGAGAAAGCTATAAATATCATTCCTGTGTTATCAAACATTATGTTAAAGACCTAGTACAGAGTCATTCACCCCGCATATGCCTTACATTTCCACTATCTTAGTAATGAAAGTCAAAGGATTTTTGACATGCATGACTTTACGAACCACTGGTCCATGATTGCAAGGCAATGTGGTTACTTTCTGCACCGGTGCAGACCACAACTGTTGCATGTATGATAAGCTGTATCCATCAATATCCTGAACGAAGCATAAAGCTGACGATACAATGACCTCGGGCAGGATGTATGAGCGGTGATTCTGAGGGAATCAATGGAGACAGAAAAGGTAAACACAGTGCTAAATGTCAGCTATGGTGATTACACGGCACAATATCATCCCGGGGCGGGAGAGCCAAATAACCCAAATCAATAATCTAATCATTTCATATTCAAATCACGCAGGGTAGAGGTCTGGATCTTATTGCAGTTTCATATCCCTGGTGTGCTGATGTATTCCAATCAACCGGAGCCGGCAATACATGGAGCGGGCAGTCGCATCGAAAACACACTCATTCAAAGGAGCGGTGGGTGGACCACAACATTTACTGTGTATCTCCATTCTGGAATAGATTTTTCAATTCATGTCTTGCAGACATACTTGTAATATGCCATACTTCATGTACTCATATATTTTATTGTTGCTATATTACTAATGCTTTTTCAATAAAACCTTACCATTTACCTATTTAACATATCCATGTATTTTGCACATTTTGATGACCTTTAAATACTTTTATATTTTATATCATGCAGACTATTTTGTATAACAGTAAGTACAGAAATAGTGAGGTTGTTTTTAAAGTAACAAACAAAAGAAAACTAGGTTGCACAAGACTGCGTAGCACACTTGTTTCCTTTAATGCATAATTGAGCCAGTAAGAAATATTTGATCAAAAGTGTATCTTATGCTGCTCAGATCTTATATTCAGGTTATAGCTGGGGGTCTGGAACATTTGATTCCTTGTTCAAAACTGTAATTCGAAATAGTTTCAAGTTTGGAAAAACTAAAGTTCAGTGTGAGGATAGCCAACGGGGTCAGCATATGTCCTTGCAATGATTGAAAATGCGTACAGAGAGTACATTTGCAGGATAAAATCCTAACTGAGAAGGAGTAGCATAGACTAATGCATGTGTACTTTACATGCTTCTTGACTGAACAGTGAAAATCTGAACCCAACAACCTCCCATAAAAGTTGGCAAGGCAACCCAAGCTTTCACACTGTTCATCATGATTATAATCTTTTTTCCCAAGTCAGACACATCATCTCAAACATGTTGAATAATGCCACAGGGTAAAATAAAGTATTTCAAAGTTTGGACATTTGTATTGTTTTTAACTTTTTCATACTGATAACTAAAGTATAATAATCAAACGGTGTCTGAATTTGCCAGCACAAACAGAGTTAAAACAGGTTTATGTTTTTTTGTTGGGATCTATGCTTTGGTGCCTAACCAGAAAGACAAACGTCTACATTATGCGATAGGGATTATTGAACTGATTTACAGACACATGGAGGGAAAACCTCTGTGAGTGCATCTGCTTAACAACACACCAAGCCCGTTGGAAATCTACATTCACAATGTACTGTACTCACACAATTAGCACGGCCTCATCAGCAGAACACCACAATAAGGGAAGGACACAGTGGTTATTACAGAGTGATAGTAACTGCCAGAACTTGTTTTTGTTTCACACTCTTCTCTTCACACAAATAAGATGGGCTATCCTTCAAGGAATACAGTGGCCCTAAATAGCTACTTTCTTCCAAGTTGTTGACAAAGAGCATCTCTGTGGGCTATTCCCCGTTGTCAAGTGTGTGTGTGTGTGTGTGTGTGTGTGTGTGTGTGTGTGTGTGTGTGTGTGTGTGTGTGTGTGTGTTTATGTGTGTCTGTTGTGGAAGGTGTGTATGGGGGATTGGGCCACTGAACTCCGGTGGCAATGTATTTGTGTTGGTAAATGGTGCATGTGTGAGTCTTGCTCTCATGCATTTACATGAGTGTGTCTGTGTACCTGATTAGGTGTGTGGGTGTTTGGCGCCCTGTCTCTAGCCTGGGGAGGAAAACATAAGGAGTGCATAAGAGGCCGACTGGTATCTGTAGCGCAGTCAACAGGATACTCAGCCGCCAGGCAGCAGACATGGTGGAATGGTTGTCTATCATCAACAAACGAACAATCAACAAGACTTGATTCTGACCACAGTACACCAAATAAGGGATGGCTGAAGTCTTAACACTCAAAACATTTGTTACACATTAGTAAACTATGAAGTCATAAGCCTGATTTAGTGTGGCTCATTGACTGAGAAAAAACACATTCATGTTCGCATTAATGGCCGGGTGGGGCGGGATGGGATGGGGGGGGGGGGTCATTGTGAGGAAGGAAGGCCGCACCACATTCACACATTAACACAGTCACACCTGGGAGCTGCAGCCACACAGTCTTATTGCACTGCATCAGGCTCTGAGTTGCTCCATTGGAACAAAAAGGTTAAGTTCCCACAGGTCGCAGCCCTGATGGTAGTTGTTGAGGGATTTAAAACTGCCATGATTTCTTTTACAGCTACTGTACTGCAAGAGTTTTTACAGTTTTTCTCAGTTGCTTTGGTGCTTTTCTCATAACTAATTCTCATAACTAATAGTTATGAGAATTAAAATTCTCATAACTATTAGTTCAACCTCTGCAACATTTAGTCATTTGAGCACATCATAGTAGCAATTTCTCCTTCCTCTGAACAAATTGCAAATGCTTTTGGACATGTATCAGTTGCTTTCATATAATTCTCTGCTGTTTTATAACATTGTCATTTGCTTATGTCATGTCAGTCAAAATGACCTATACTTATGGATGCTGAATAGTCGTTCCCAATAAAACTAATAGTCTTCATTTCATTACTTGAGTCATTACATACAAAATTGTTGAACTAGTTATCAAATTCTGTCAAGCAAATTTTATACCTTTTCTTTATCATAGATACTTTCCTTGCTGCATTGCAAGGGATAATATCCGTTGTGATGTAGATGAAAATATGTGGCTAGACAGACAGGAATGTCTGGATGTGCCAGAATGATTTACCTATATATGTTCAGTTACAATATGTCCTGTTATATTGTTCACATTTGTGCACAGCTCTACCAAAAGGGTGTTCTAAGTGACTGAAGTGTATTTTTCTTTTGCACAATGCTGTAGAATTGCAAAGAGCATATACAGTAAAAATGTGAAACATACGTATTCAGTGTCTTGTACTCACTTACTCCCCTAACTACAGCAATGTGTAACTTTACTGTAGTTTTCAAATGGCTGTACAAGTAGTGTATAGTGCTGTCTTGAGCATTTTCAGGTAGTGTCACCGAGTTCTGACCTTTTTTTTTGCATTGGAAAACACTGAGAGAATAAACTGTCATAATGAAAACATGACAAAGCCATTTGACTATCTTGTTCATAAACGATGGTGTCAAGACTTCTCATTTTGATGACACTGGCAGTTTCATTGACATGAATACTTGCTTTTGAGGAATAGACTATCCATTTTGAGCAAGTGACGTACTTTTGCAGGTTATCCACTAGGTTTTGCAGTTTGCACTAATTGTTTTGAGAAATGCACTAACTGCTGTGCAAATGTTAATAGTGATGTGAGAAAAGCACCAAAGCGACTGAGAAAAACTGTAAACTATGAATTTTAAGTCATATGTTCATTTCCTCTGAGCCTATTATCTGTTACTACAGGTCAATACATGACTGCTGAGCATGTACTGCTGAGGCTTGTGCTGGAGATGGTGTACTGAGATAGTGAGGCAGTGTTCTAATAATTTTTATGAGATTTCTACTCTAGATAGATAGATAGATAGATAGATAGATAGATAGATAGATAGATAGATAGATAGATAGATAGATAGATAGATAGATAGATAGATAGATAGATAGATAGATAGATAGATAGATAGATAGATAGATAGATAGATAGATAGATAGAACTTTTAAAGTAATGTTTAGTGGTTGTCTATTCTCTATTCTCCTCCATTACAGTATCCCTCAGGTCTAGCGTTTCAGAGACATCTGCTTTATGCCCAGCCCTAGGTGTGTGTTTGTGAGTACGTGTGTGGCTGTTTGTCTGTCTGTGTGCATTTGTACACACGGAAAGAAGGCTGAGTCTAATTGCACATGCCCATCTGCTGTTTCTGGGAAACAGGCTTACATCTTCCAGACACACACAGTCCGGACAGAAAAAAGAAACAGGCACAGAGAAGTACGTGCGTGCTCACACACACACACACACACACACACACACACACACACACACACACACACACAGACTACAAGTGCCTGCCTCAAAGCCTTCAACTTGTACCCTGCACAATCTGCACCCATTCTCTGGCAGCTGTGTGGACAGCATTGACTGGCATGGTTTACATGGGCTCTATTGTCTTAGGACAAAGGCCACTCAACTCAAGGCAAAGGTCACATTATAAGACAAAGGCCTGATTCATGGGGGGCAAATGGAGGGAAGGGGGGGAGAGATTTGTGTTTGTCCGTGTGTGTGGCATCAGGTGCAATTTCTGTAAGGGTTGCTACACCTGGATTTGTTCTCTTATGCTACTTTTAAATGACCTAAAATACTTTAAAAAATATGACCGATATATAAAGTACATATAATAAGAATAATTATATCAAGTATTTTCAGCCTGGACTTAGTGAAAGAGAATGAAGGATTTCATGATCACTTCCATGCACTGTTTCACAAGAAGATACAACAATATAAATTCCATTTATCTCCTAGTTGTTTAGTTACAGTGTATGTTACATTTGCTATGAATGGACCATGTCGAAATCAGCACATCTGCTTATCTGTCCATGCATATGTGTACTGTACCGCCGCGTGACTCACTTTACGTCTAATCGTTGTTTAACCAATGAAACTGATACAGATTGCCTTTCAATCTACGCTCTAATTAGCAATGTGGCAAATGAACATTGTGTGTTTGTGCATGCGGAGAGGGAAACACCTGTTTCAGCAGAAGAAAAAAAGCACATCCCCCATATGAAGAATGACATATCCCCTTTCCTGTTGTTCTTTCTTTTGACTCATTGTTTCAGTGAAATGAAGACAAACTGCAGCCTTGATATCACAGTTACATTTCAAAGCAAGCATTCAGAGTCATGTGAGAGTCAAGGAAGGAAAGCATGCGGGGTGACACACACACCGGACAGGAAGTGGACACACAAGTACACACAAGTACACGCACACACACATACACACACACATTCACAAACACACACACACACACACACACACACACACACACACACACACACACACACACACACACACAGTCACATCATTAAATTAATATAAAAAAAGAAAATAAGGATATATAGGGATGAACAAATCTTTTGATTAACACAAAACTGATACACAAAATGTATATTTTGAAAGTACTTGTCCCACACATGTCCTTGTGTTTGTCTTTCAATTTGTTTTATTCAAGTGGTAGGACAATCAAATTAAATGACCTTGGTCACTAAATAGATAACATGTAACTAATGTAACTGAATAGCAAGTGGCCAAAACAGAAGGAGAGAGAGAAAGGAAGAGGGAGAGAGAATTCTCGTTCATATCACTCTCAGCCTATTCAATCAATAACGAATTGGATCCCATATTGGGGTTTTATACAGCAAAGATGCAACATGTTTCCCCTCTCAGTGAAAAACTGATGTCAACCAGGATACTCTGAGAGAGCTGTCAATACCCAAGAGCTGCACCCTCCTCTATCCTCAATAAATTGAATGTGCAATTCATCAGCCCAACTCTAGGAGACAGTATTTCTAATTAAAAAGGAGCTCGTAAATTCAACATTTTACAGGCCGGACTCAGCTTGTAAATACACTGTGAATAAGTTGCTGTGAGTGGCCTCATGGGCGGATGAAGGTCTGGGTTTGTGGTTTGACTCCTGTTGATGCCTTCGAGGAACAGTGCCCTATAGCAATTATTTCAATGTTTGTGTCATGTTTTGCCCTCCATTTTATTCTCTCTGCGGCTAACAGCACACACTGTCTTCACACTCCCTATTCTCTTCTATTCTGTGGTTGCACCCGCTGCATATAGCGTGACGCTCTGTATTCTTTTTGAAGCTCGCTGGGTCATATCTGATTGGATTAGCAGTTTGAGAGGACACATTTGTTGGGCCAATTAGAGCACTTCCTGGCACAGATGGAACCCTATAAGATCTCCGGGGAGAACACTGGGTCATATTTGGGTATTAAAACAGCATAATGCATACTGTAGAGTCGGCAAAAACAACACACCAGGTGTGCGTATATATGCCCATGCCTATCTCCAGGCCTAAATAAGAATGGATATATGTCTAAAATTATCATGAGGTAAGATTCAAACTTGCACACACAAACACACATATGGTGGGCTTATATATGCTTACCTGTTATAGTGTACTTTGCTTTGTCAAAGTGAAATGAAACCCCAAAGAATCACATCTCAATGGCAGCTGTACGTCCTAGTCCTGGAGAGACAGAAAGAGAAAGAGAGAGGGGGAGAGATTTTTACAAAACATTTACAATGTATTTACATATGTATAATTTGTACAGTTTAACAAATAAGTTAAAAAAAAACATCAATAACTGAACAGACAATACCAGTAGATCACCTATGCTGTTTAAAAGCATCCAAATCTCCATTGTCTTTATAAACTCTAAAATCCAGAGAAGCAGATAGGGAGAAGGGTAGAGGGGGGGGGGGAGTAGTCAAGGTCAGTGGACTTCACCCCCTGTCATTTTTCACAAAGGAAACAAATAACCATAATATGTAGCAAATGTGCGGTGCAATGTGAATAATGGCCCCACTCCAGATTGTGTGAATGGCCAAACCCACTCAAACCAAAGATCCAGACAGTTCACAAGCCACTTTGGCTCCTGATAGCTTGTGTTAGTGTTTGCATGTCTGTGTGTGGCGCGTACATTACACTACACATGTGTGTGCTCTGCCTGGTAATGACCTCTTAAGTGTCAGGGTATCAAAGTCTATAATGGTCTATATCTGTGCTCACTGGCGGTTTGCAGCCGAAAAAGCTCTCTCGTGCCATGATGACTGCTTTATATGGGTGTCATTTCACTGCCAAAGGCTACAGACACTTTTCAGAAAGGATAATTGTTTTTCTGTTACAACAATTCAGAGTGGCAGTAATTCACGGTTACAGTGTATCGTGTATTCTATCTGTGCCATGTCTCTTTTCCCTATGCCTTCTTCTGCATCTCCCCCTGCTTCCATCACTATGTCACTTTTTCACAATGGCCCCCAAACCCCCTGTTTTGGAAACACTCTCTTTTTTCTCTCTCCAGCTCTTCACTTCCCCCCTCCTCCATTATCCACTCCTCTTGTGAGGGTAAACTTTGCAACCTCATCTCACCAGGGTCAATCTCAATGTGAGTGTGCCTGCTGTGTCTGACATTGCTTGTGCGGTTTGTGCACGCACCTCTTGGCATGCTAACGTCAGACCGAGGAAATAGCACATATCTGTTTGTCTTTGTCTGCATGCCATGCCAGATTTTTGTACAAAAAAGAACAAGTGCATCAACATAAACCATCCACACTCACATCAACACAGAGAGTGTCAGAGTCTGGACCTCTGTGAAGCTCTCAGGCATGGGCTGAGCTGTAATTGGGTCTATAAGCCAGCCGTGCAGGAGGCCATGAGCAATATGTCTATGGCTGGGCGGGCAGAGACTGGAACAAAAGATGGGTTCACTGTATCTGTACACTGTGTTGTTTACATGCATGTGTTAGCATGCTTTCATGAAAATGTGTGTGTGTGTGTGTGTGTGTGTGTGTGTGTGTGTGTGTGTGTGTGTGTGTGTGTGTGTGTGTGTGTGTGTGTGTGTGTGTGTGTGTGTGTGTGGTTGTGTGTAAACTAGTGCATACACCCAATTTAATATGTGTATATGGATGCTGCATTTCAAAGCATGATAATTGCCAGAAGCAACGGAGCACTGGCGAGAAATAAGTTAATAGACGCTAAGCCCCCTCCACCTATACAGAACCATTGTTCATGTCTCTGAACCGAGTATACAGTACATTATTCACACGGAGCCGGTCAACAATGGTGGGAGCAATGAGTGAAGTGGTGGAAGAGAAGTGGAAAAGAAACTGTATGGATGCACAGGCGAGTAAACTAGGCAGGGAACAGGATTTTTCATTAGAGTTCATTTGCGGGAACAAGTGGAAAAGGGAAAAGAGATGATCAAAGATGCAGTCACTGCAAAAGTCTGTGAATACATCTGCTGTGCACTATCGCTGCGTTCCATCCCTCAAGAGGAATCCTTCATTAAATCCTAATGTTTTTCTTCTCTTTTCTGCTTTCAGAAGCCACAGTTCTGCAGTTTCCCAGTGCATAGTCTTGAAAACTTAATGAAACCAATGTTATATTATATTCTTGCCTATAGACACACCCGCCCTGTGTCGCTATAGGAACTACATTCGTATTGGATGAGTTCATACTTCACAATTGAACTTTCAGCGAAAATGCAGGGGGCAGTGTTGCTTCTAGCAAGGTGGAAAGTTGGGGATATTAAGGTTAAGGTGGGTGATGGGTGTCTGTTCAGCACATCCTTAATGCTAATGTTTCTGGACATTCTTTTTAACTGTAACACATACTTTCCCATAACCTTCACCTAGTGTTTTAGCTGCCCAACCTTAACTATACTGTAGTTGCCAATGAACAGATATGTTGTATGAGCGTTCAAGTTAACCCTAACCCTAACCCTAGCTAAATAAGAATTCTGAACAACCACATTTGTTGAAGGAAATCCAGGGGTTTGCCTAATCATACCTTAACAACATTCCTGTCTTCTAATGGTAGAATAAATAGAGGTGGATAAACCATGTTGAATAATGTCTACAAGACAGAGCTTTTTCTTTCTACATATTTTTGTCTTGTTGATCATTTTGCCAACCGTGTTAACATTTGAATACACATTGCTATCCAACAGAAAGCTCCAATACTTCCAATGAATCTGTTGTATCTGCATGGGCCATTTGCATAATTTCAGGCCTTTTCCCTATACTATAGTACTGTTTTTTCTTCGTTTAAATAACCATTGTAGCTGGCTGCCATTTTGAAAACAGTGTTAAGAGATTTGACAACCTTTGAGTTCACAATGGGAGATACAGAAGAGGCAAGATTTTGATCAAATGAAGGTGAGAGGGCTCCTGTGAGAGCAAACCAGGCAGAGGAGCACAGACGAGCACACAACAGTAGAGCAATTTAGAAATGGGGAAAATGGTGAACACTTAAAGCTTTCACTGCTGTAAGGAGCTCGGGAGGGGCGGCTGCCTGGCCGCGAGGGTTTTTTTGGACAGCAAGTGGCTTAGCCTGACTGAACAATGGAGGGACGTGATGATGAGGAGACCCAAGAGTTTTCTTTAAAGTCCCTGCAGCTCAATGGAATAGATTACGAATGAAAGATGCTGACTATTTTCTCACAGTAAAAACAATGGTGTTTTCGATTATGAGAGGCAGCGGTTGAATTGATGTCCCATGTCCCCCTCATTACTCACAAGCTCGCTGTATGTAATTAGGATGACTTCACACTCGGCTTTCATGGTGGTTTTTAGCGTATTACCCTCTATAATTATGCTTCAAACACACACACAACAGATTGTGCCATAAGACACCAGGAATTGTGCTGATGCCTGTTGGTAGAGATTTATGGCACTTCCAAATGAAGCAATTTGATTACTTCCATTCAAGGGTGGGGTCCCCTATATATGCTCATGTAGAAAACCACAATTCTCCCCCATCCCCCCACGGCTTCAACAGATTCCATATAAGCATGAAGAATATGGAGCAATAGTGTATATGGTCTACCCAGGCGTAAAATTAAAAAGACTTATGTCTACGTGCCCCACATAAATCTTTGAAAGACAGAAAGAAGAGTACATGAATTTAAAAAAAAGTGTACGAGATGAAAAAATAAAATAAATGGTGGATTTGTCCGGCAATCATGAACCGATCAATTGTAATGAACTGCACTCAATCCTGGACAATGAAATGTTTTTATAAATGGGTGTGCATGTACACACCCAGAACCACAACTATGCACAAAAAAAGAATAGAAGAAGAAGAAGAAGAAGAAGAAGAAGAAGAAGAAGAAGAAGAAGAAGAAGAAGAAGAAGAAGAAGAAGAAGAAGAAGAAGAAGAAGAAGAAGAAGAAGAAGAAGAAGAAGAAGAAGAAGAAGAAGAAGAAAAGCACCAGCATATATCATTATAACCATAAAAATAGCTTACCACAATTGCCTGACATGGGTTTTACACAAAGATTGGTTTTATAACACCAAAAATCATTTATCAAAGCCTATAGCTTCAGAAAAACACCCTCCCTCTTCAATGAAGGTCCTCGTCCAATTCCCTTTCACTCTCATCTTGCTACATGTGATGGATACCATCTCATCTATCATAAGTATCCACCTGAGAGAGAACCAATCAGAGGGTTCAAAAGACACGTAAGCATGCGGCAGGCAGGAGTACAGGCATACAATTGCTTACATGGTTAGAAAACAGACGCGTGGTCCCTCTGTAAGTTATTGCTGCAGGCCCACAGGCCAGAGTGGTGCTCATCTGTCTCTGTGTGACACTATCAGGCTCCCTTGCAAAGCACAGGGGTGGTAAAATGGTTTTATTGCAAAACGCCAAAGATACGTCACGGGGCAAAGTGACGGGCGCTGATACATGCCAAAGGGACATGGCGCTTTCTGCTCAAACCAGTTGTGTTGTCAATGAGGAAGGAGTGTCACATGTAGCGATTGCACTCAAATTAACCTAGCTGATTGTATGCTGATAAAAGAAATGCATGTAATTATTCCGCAGCCAGTCAAAAAATAACTTAAGCTTAGAAAGAGTTAGGCGCTGCTGCTGCATTTACACTTGAGATGCAGCTAGTCAGCTCAATAACACAAAAACAAATAATGAAAACAGACATAATCAAGCCACCAAATCACAACTATGTCTGTTTATATCACAGTTCCATCAAGCATCAACCATGAAAACGCCAATTTGATATCAATCAAGACCACAGCTGTGCCACTGAACGGACAGCAGTAATAAATGGCGATATTATTATTTTTTTATTTTTTTATTCACCATTAAACGACCAGTCGCATCAAAGCACGTGGAGTTAAGACTCTCAGCCATGGTTTTAAAAACTGAAAGGAACCAGAGGAGCAGGGAGTGGAAGATGTATGTAATGCAGTTAAAGTAAAAGCCCAGTAAGCAGGAAACTTAAGAGGGGCCTGGGGATGATGGTATTACAGCAGACGCTGATTGTGGACAATGTGCTGAAGAGGGAGAAAGATATGGAAAATATCATTGGATGCACTGAGTATGGTGGATATAAGTGGAGTGCAAACACTTGGGAGGCTGGGGGGGGAATCATTCAGATGTAACTGTTGTTAGTAGAAGAAGTACACAGTGCTCAAAAAACAATGCCATTGAAATGAGAACAGAATTCCCCTTCCATTGTCTCAGCCCCTCAGTCACTGAAGTCGGTTCCTTCAAAATGCAACGTTGAATCGGTCTCTTAGACAATACTGCAAATTTTTCAAGCCCTAGCTGTAGTTTCCTCCATCGATAAGAAGTGCTGTGTTATACCAAGGCACTGGGAGATTTATGCCCCCAGCCCTGTGATGACCTCATTGTTCATTGCCCCATAATTCAAATCTGCTCCGCTGTGTTGCATCACATTGTGTGTGTGACTCATTTCCAAGCACCCTATTCTCTAAACAAGTGAAGCCTCTTCAGCAGCACGCTATACTCATGTCATGTGCACAAACAAGGCGACAAAGAATTTCCCCATCAAATGCTGTGGTGACTGACTTAAGATGTGCATAAGCTAGGCGCAAAGACAAACACACACACACACACACACACACACACACACACACACACACACACACACACACACACACACACACACACACACACAAAGCAACACCCATGTTTAAATGGACTGAACTGGGAAGAGGAGAGGAGGGGTGAGTGCTAGCTATTGTAAATGATTTCCTGCAGAGACCAAAATAATCGTCAGACCTTTGAGTGAGCTTATACAATCACTCTGGCCTTGCACACTGATTCTCCATTCAGCTCCCTAATGGCACTGTGTGTGTGTGTGTGTGTGTGTGTGTGTGTGTGTGTGTCTTAATATACAGCTGCGGGCAATGTCTATGTGAGTGTATACATGTGTGCTACTAGCATACAAACGTGATTGACTGGTAATTGATGTTTATCGTATTGATGTGTGACAAGACTGTGTGTGTGTGTGTGAGTGTGTGTGTGTGTGTGTGTGTGTGTGTGTGTGTGTGTGTGTGTGTGTGTGTGTGTGTGTGTGTGTGTGTGTGTGTGTGTGTGTGTGTGTGTGTGTGTGTGTGTGTGTGTGTGTTCTATTGAGTGGTGACTGGTGACAGCTTTGAGTGTAGCGCAGGGAGGTGAAGGACACGGAGAAGTGTGGACAGGAGATGTGTTGACTTTTTTTTTGTGAAAGAAAGACAAACAACTACTGAATGTGTGAGTGGTTGTACAAGAATAATGGGCTTTGGATACAGCAGCTAACGGAAAGCAGCTGCTGAAACGTGTCGTTCATTGGCAAATTGAGTGCTGATAAATAAGGCCATTTGAAGTAAAAAATAGAATTAGCCTATAGACGTAAACACAAATGTTAAGCATTTTTTTTCTATTTCCCACCTCAGACTTCGAGTCCAAACATTTACAAGGTTATTGCAAATGGTGCACACAGCATGGTTTGAGTAAAAATCAGATGGTCAAGATGAACTTAAAAAAAAATCAATAGCATCGAATGCAGCCATCTTTTTCAGATTGCTCTCTAGAATAATGATAGAAAAAATGACACAAATGTACCTTTTCACAACCTCCTTACTCCTCTCAGAAAATGGCACAATAACAGTGTTTATCTTCACTTTATATAGCCCCTCTTCAAAACGTTATTGCAAGGTGTTTTGCAACCGATAAAGTCACAATAAATAAAAGTAAATGGTGACATAAAGCTGGACATGAAATACATTCAGGGCTGCCTAAGAAACAAATTAAAAGACTGAGATTGGTCAGCTGGTCAAAGCAAAACAAATAAAAGGCTGTCTTTAAAAAAACATTATTGCGCAATGTTGAAATTGATTTTATCCGCCTCTACGCCTCTAAGATTGATCACTCAAAAGCAAAGGCAACGAGATGGTGAAGTGCAAGCAGCAGTGTGTGTCAAGACTTTACAATTCCATAATGGTTCTCTTTTAGGGTTTTTATGAGAAACATTTATATCCCCCAAAAAATATAGCAGTGGGGTAATTTAAGACTTTGTTTACCCGATTGATTTCTTGATCAATCAAACATTTGAGAAGGTTTGAGGACTTCACTTTGCTTAACGACTTTACTATTGCTAGTTGTAGCAGATTTTTTAGGGGTGCTTCATCCTAAAATATAACTTTATTATTATTTTTTATTTTTTATTTACTATTATTTTTTAATGATTATTTGTTATAATTGTGAGAAAAGCCCATTCCAATCCTAGTCCTATAGCCCAAGGAGACATACTTAAAAGGCTATAACCCAAATATAATCACTTTTATTATCAAATAAGCCAATTAAGGAAAAGCAGATGACTTCCAGAATTTAGAAGGTAATGTCTGATTTTTTTTTTTTTTGCTTAAAGAACAATTTAAATAATAATTACTAATCAAAATAAATCTGATCAATCTGCTGTCAATAATACAGTAATCGATTAATCAACTAAGAAAAAATTCCAGCTCGAATCATTAGATTTAATCCCATGCCAGCGAACCATCTATGGACCATCTTTCCTTTTCTGACCATTGCCAAAAGAGTGCTATTACAACACACCGCTAAACAATGCCATTACCACCAAGCAAGCAGAATTACAATGTGTATCTCTTTCAGGGATATAAACACACACAGCCCAGTCAAAAGACGGCATGAGCAGTCAAGCCAAAACAGCAGTGTACATTTCCTTCAATTTGCTGCAAAATACAACCCTGTTGGTTGAAGTAGAAAACCTTCCATATTTAGGCAGAGTAAGACATCCATCTCAGGATGGTCTATTCTAGTCGAGGCCATAGGAGCAATGAGTCAGTGAATGAATGCCCTGAGATCTGAAAGCCAGTCATCAAACTGCTGTTTTTTTTATCCCTTCCCTAAGCATATACCTAATCAGGTAGCAAAGTAGCTGTGTAGTCCACTCACATGGGTCTGAACCTCCTAAGGGTTGAATGATATGGGAGGCCAGTTTCACACATTAAGAGAGGTTGAACTGAGCTGATAGTTCTGCTGCTTGATGGGGGGGGGGGAATGAAGACAGACAGCCGAGGTTATTCTTTGAGCAAAGGAAAAGGGTTATGGAGGAGGGATGTGTGTTAACACATGACCGAGTGGTTTAGGTGGATGGGGAAGACGGGCAAAGGATCTGGCCTCATTATTTCAATACATGGAGAGAGATGTTCGGCAGGCCTTAGCGCTGGAAAAATGGCTTTTGAATGAGGTTAAAACGCTGCTGCAGCATCACACACAAAGTGGGGGCTGAGACCAGGAATGTGAATCATCATCGCGTTAGGATAACAGTGCAGTGAAATTTCAACAGCTCTGCTTTCATTGAAACTTAATATTATTATGGCAGGCATTAAGATTTGTTTTGGTTTTTCCCCCTCGCGGCTTAAGCCACACGACTGACAATTTATTTGCGCAAAGGGAGGCTGCTTGTTTTCCGTGTGCACAATAAACACCACCTCCTGTTTATCTTCAAGGCTCTCTGACACAAACCTTTACCGCTGCTATGCATAAATTAACTAAATAGACGAGACTGAATCCCATGGAACGGGCAAATTCTTTAGGAAACACTTGTTAAAACCTTCCGGGGGAAATCAGCCCTTAGCCTGAATGTGCCCACTAAACAGAATTAATTGCATGAGTGTCGAAGTTAAGACTCTCTTACAACCCTTGACGGTGGAAATAGAGACTTCAGTAACAAGCAGCCACACATGTCCCCGAACTGATTATACGCCTGCTTGTCTAAACATTAAAGTGTGTATATATGTCTGTTATTGTCTGTCTGCGATGGATCACCATGTCTCTGCCATGGTTTGTTTTCATTATTTAGATGCTTTCGAATGTGCCACACAAGATGTTCAATATATGATCCCTTTATTTAAATCACAGGCATGCTTGCTTGCGCTACACCATCAGATATTGTTTATGGAGCCATCCAAATCTAAACTAAATATTGTGTTACATTAACAGCCCTTGACAAAGAAAGTCAGCCCTGGGTCAATCAAGCAGAACAATACGAATTAGCACAACCATTGTAATCTGTGCCCGGGTTTTCTCCAACCGGGAAGGGGCCTTGTCTTTATTCTTGTGCATCATATAACAAGTGGAATGAATCAGTGACCCAATTAAAGGAGGACAGACAGACCTACAGTCAGCAGAATGCTTGATTGCTGCTGTTGCACATTATACAGCTTCAGGTGCTTCAACCACAACATCAGCGCTGTGTGTGGGTGGCAGTAGGCTACTTAACATGACCCAAGATGCTCTTTGACACACCTTGCATTCACACTGTGTGGTGTCTGACAAACAACCCTCTGAGAGTCTTTCTGAGTTTAGACATGAAAAAACACTAATACTATTATGGCTAGATTAAGAAAAACAGATCACAACAATTGTAGGCCACCTATGCAGCCAACAACTGCAGAATTTGGACAGCAATGCACAATGTATGTTTTTCGATGTTGCATCCTTCACAAACATTCAACTCGATGTACAAATGCAACCAAGCAACCGTAGGATCACTTAGAACACAAACAGATGCACTGATGACAGCTGATTTAGTGATATTCATCTCTTACACAAACATAAATAATCTCCTTGGAGACATGCCTGTGCTTTGAAACAGATGCTGCAAAAATGGCACCCACGCATATCTATGTAAAATTTATCCCAACATAGACAAGACAAATAACTGCCTACTACACTGTCCATTTTCCCATCCGCTCAGTGGATTCCTTGGAGACTGTTTTCTTATGGCTGCAGCATTGACAGGCGAGCCAAATTATTGTCAATCACTATAGACCTATAGAGCCTACAACATCCACCATTTATATCACACATTAAGAGCTGCACAAAATATCTGTGCTGACAGCCATTTGGAAGGCCAGTCCAGTCCACCGTACCCAAGCAGACCATAGACAGCAAATTAATATTGAAGAGTGCTTTGATTTCTAAGACGCCTTTCTTTGTGAGGCACTTATGACTGAGTGACCATACAGTTCATCTTCAGTATGGAGGGATTTTAAACTATGTGGTCCCTTGCTTCTGCTTCAAAGGGGAGTCTGCTGATTACAAAGGGTACACTGTATACATCTCATACAAATGTGCTGTCACACATCTGAAGCAGGGTTACTCATTCGTGTCAGTTTAGGTCAGGACTTGAGGAACCTTCAGTAGTTTATTTTTCCAGTTGCAAATGATCAAGGTCATCTGCAATCCCGGATGCCTCTTCTTCAGTAAATAAGAGCCATGGCTTTCTTTCACTCGTGAATCCGCATGATTGACGTATCCCGGGGATGCACTGGCCTGCTTGGATAGCTATACTCCTTGTCTTACAAAGTAGCTGGATTTATACTCTCGATTTCAGACTGCGGCTGACAAACCATGGCACAGCACAGCACAGCCACCAAATAGGTTGACTGCATTCCGGTATGCTCAAACGACAGCCACATAAAATAGGACAGAAAAACCTAAGGAGGTGAACGCTTAGTCTATCTGTCATCCATCATGCCGAAGGAGCATGTGATTTGTCATTGCACCCTGTAGTGAGGCAGATACATACATGCGGCTTCAGAATAATAATTATGTGTACACCTTGATCGAGAACGCCGTCGTGGGATATAATGTGATTGCATTGATTATTTGCCGGAGAGGTAATGGGTATCCATTGCTTATTACTTCGCCCCATGCAAGCGACAAGCGACGCCCATCCAGCCACAAGTCGCTGGAGCATCATCTGTGCGGCACCTACATTAGCCTACATGTAACCCCCCTCGTCCATTAGGGCCAGTTTCCGCGCCCCTTATAACTAAAATAATGGCAGGCCACATTCCCATGGGCATCCGTGAGAACCAAAGTCAGCGCTGCCGTATAGCTTTCAGAGCATGCTCGGTGACAGACACACAGGTTGACATATAGCCGAGAGTTTTACCGATCGTTCGCCCGCGATGTCGGCACAAATTATACATCATTCATGTGTGGGATTCGGAATAAAGAGCGGATCCTTACCGTATCACCAGTCGCAGCGATATAGGCGCATACATAGGCTATACACATCCAGCGCACACAGGAAATAACCCTTTCTGCGCACTTTCATACAGTCCCCAGCACGCAGATCTTGGATATATATCTTCCCCAGTCGGTAATCAATTTGACTGATTGGCGCCTCTAATCCGGGTGTGTGGTTAATTCTTGCTGCAGCAAAAGGAGAACAAAAATGTTGTCGGGGAAAAATTACCGAAAGAGGGGATGGAGATAAAGGTGAGGGTGTAATAAACCAATAGCTGCAGCGTGCTTAGTATCCCGATCAGTGCTCACACAGGAGGAGGATGTAGGCTATCGCGTCCGTCCAAACGCACCGAGTCCAGTGAAGTGCTGGAGGAGGACAGAGGCGTCTCTCTCTCTCTCTCTCTCTCTCTCTCTCTCTCTCTCTCTCTCTCTCTCTCTCTCTCTCTCTCTCTCTCTCTCTCTCTCTCTATCCGTGTGTCTGTATCCTTTCCTTCTCCCCTCCTCCCTCCCTTCCTCTCTCTCTCTCTCTCTCTCTCTCTCTCTCTCTCTCTCTCTCTCTCTCTCTCTCTCTCTCTCTCTCTCTCTCTTTACTCTTTTTATCTTCCTTGGCTGCCTTTATGTTCTTACTGACTTTCTGCTTGAGCCCACAGACGCAGAGCGCAGGGGAGCAGAGGACCGTGGTCAACACACACACACACACACACACACACACACACACACACACACACACACACACACACACACACACACACACACACACACACACACACGCGGGGGAGAGAGAGAGAGAGAGAGAGAGAGAGAGAGCGGGGTCAGAAATGACAAACCAATTTGAAAGCGCGGTGGATGCTCGGTTGATGGAGCGCAGCCCGGCGAGAGGAGCGTTGCGTTGCAGGCGGGCGGGGACTCGATGGTGGAGGGCTGAAGAGGGAGGGAGGGGTGGATGATTCCTGCCTGGGGGATGCAGAGAGAGAGAGGGGAGATGAAGTGGGGGCGACCGGTGGAAAACGTGGAACTGGATTTGGCTCCTAAATCTCTACTGGACCTAGGGCTCCACCTGCCGTGTGAACGGGGCTCCCAAAAACCTTTCATGGCAAAAGACGGTTTCCATGGACCATATTATATCAAGAAGCTCGGCCTATACTGTAACCTAACAGTGAGGAAATTAAAAGAATTCATAGAACACAAAGTTGGAAATATTATCAGAAAAAAAAATTAACAAATAATAAACATCAACAGACATATGGCCTTTACATTGAAAAAACTAAAATGTAGCCTATTCATCCCACTATGCATAACAAATAAATAAAATCAACCGAGTTTCTCTATAAGGCTACCTATTTATTATATATTCAGGTATGCATATCATACGTAGGCTATTGCACAGATTGGCATTATTTATATAATTTTAAATTCGATAACAACTTCTTATGACATTCCAATATTCTCATTGGTGTAAACGTTTTTATTTAGTTTTTTCAATGGTTTTACAACCATTTTCTGGTCCAGCTGAATGAGTTTGAGACTTTACTTTTCCTTCACCGTCACCATAATATTCATAGAAGTTATAGTGTTCTCTCCACTGAAATGCATTACAGGATTACTGTAGGCTAGCTCCCTTTTCCACTACGGATGAGCCCCATGAGTCCTCTGTGCCTGAAGATCAGAGGGTGACATGCGCACTGCACGAGTGCTAACGAGCCGCGGACCCAACGCCGAAAAAAATAAAGCGCACAGCTTGCTTCTTGATATCTTGCCGTCTCTCAATAAGCTGTTATGACTAGCCCCGTCAGGAAAGGGTCAGTATTGGTTTTCGGTACAGGTAAATTATCCCTGCAGACTGGTCGAGGTGCTGGATGTGCTGCTGTGCTTGGAACTGAGTGGGGACCTGTTGATAGCCCACCGGCGCTGAAATGGAGGTGAGATGAGGCGTTCTGCAACAAGCGGATCTGAACTGTCAATGATGTCCGTCTGTTCGTCACAGAAATTGGTCGAATGTTACCGGGTCATTTTTAAAGAAATTAACAGATTGTCCTGTAGATAACATATCAGATTAGTTGCTAATTGGCCTGCCTGCTTAATTAAAGTACATTATGAATCTTTAATTATTAACGTTTTTATTCCGAAGCAATCAGCATCGCTTCCATGCCGACATGTAGGCCTATAACATAGATTTAATTAGGCTGCCGTGAAGGGCATATAAGGTAAGTGTTGCGATACCCCTCGTGCTTATCAATGGCCCCTAATTTGATTTCAGACGAGACGTTGTCATTTCCAGCCTATCGTTTTGCATATCAAATCATGTCATTGCTATCATGCTCTGATGCTATACAGGCTTCACCTCAAGTCAGAATGGCCGGTAGACCATTTGTCGCAGTTAATTACCATCACTGACTGATAAAGCCAAGATTTAAATCCTGCTAAAGAGCATTAGTGCACAAGCAAGGACGGCACTTGCAAACAAGCATGGCACAGGCCCTGGCGAAGAGAATGTAGAGGGGTGAAATGACACATGCGACAAAACACTGGTTAAATATTGGTAGGCTACACTCATTATTTTTCTGCCCATGAGCATGGGGAGATTAATGAAAATGTGTATGCCATGATGGTAAGGAAAAATGTACCAAGAGCTTTCTTGAAGGAGAAACCTCACCTCTGCACTTTTGAGCCAGAAATATGCCATCATCTCATACCAATACACTGTAGAGAAAACGTGAAGAATAGTCATGTTGTTGTTTTTGTTGCTATTTGTGTTGCAGGTACCAAACAGAGAAGAATGACAAGTAACTGAAAATCACAACAACCCAATTAATCCGAAAAAATCTGTTAGGCTACGATGGAGATTGTGGGTAAGTGTGTTCAGTAAACCGACAGACGTAAAGCACTGTTTACAGCCATGCAAGTTCAAGTAACCTTAGTAGAGTTTCCAACTCTGCTTAACCATCAGAGGCTTACAATTAAGGCGTCAGACATTGCTGCTATACATTATAGTCAGACAGGAGTGAGAAGTCACGTGTGCTGGTGGTACAAGAGCAACAGTCTGGTCAGCAGTCAAAACGTTGTGGTTAAGAGTTTACAGGGTCTTAACCCTCTGCCACATACTATTACTACCATGGCGGCATGTGCTCATTAGCTGCTGCTCCAGCAAATAAACAAGGGAAATATGACCTGACACAACAGTGTAGTGTTTGACTTTGCTTTTTAGTGTTACAAAATGGATTTTGCAACACTACATCTTCTCTCATTTGGTGCTATCTCAGTAGATTTGTTTTTACAGTAACTTTTTCAGACCGCCCTCTTGCAAAGGAACAGTTGGCTTAGGTTTCGGCCGTACAAGTCAACCCAAAAGTTGCAGTTTGCCAGAAAGTTGAAATGAGAGGTGTGTGTGACAGCATTTGAAACACTTTATAATTAAGAGAAGTCTCCTGAAACTAAGGTTCAAGGATACATTTTTTAGAGGAACACATTTCCCGTCCGCTCAAACCCCCTAAACCCAGTTTGTTTTTACTACTTATCACATTGTGGATCAGTGCTGACAATAGATCTCATACGGGATTCTGAAGACAGATGTTGCTATTTTAACAAAGTCATTTAGCAATTCTTGAGAAAACACCGTAGTTTTCCCAACGGTAAATTAAGTAATGACATTTCATTGCTTATTATTAAAAGGTCTGGTTTTTGTCAGAGTCACAAAGCAGCTGCTACAACATTTATTTTAAACTAATGCAAGAGCCAAACAGGAGAAGTCGTTGCTTTTGAGTGACACAAATGATATACCATTTCTCTGCAGATGCTCAGCGTGCCTTGGAGGCTGTGGAGAGGCTGCAAGCCAAACTGAGGGAGCGAGGAGAGGCTCCCACACAGGAGAAACTCTCCATGCTAAAGACTGTCCTGCAGAGCCCCCTTTTCCATCACATTCTCAGCTTACAGCAAGCTCAGTGGAAGCCCCCGGCAAAGGTACAGCGCGAGCATGGCTGCGTGGGTGTTTGCTGTGTATTGAATTGGTGGGGAAGAAGCCGCAATCATTTCCCAAAATACTGAATGCAGGAGCTGGATGAGTAATCAGCTTACCTAAGCTTACCACTAAAGCCCTGAGAAGGAGAGGGAGATAGAGAGAGAGAGAGAGAGAGAGAGAGAGAGAAGGGAAAAAAGAAGTGGCTATATATAATATCGAGGAGTTTACAGAAGTCATCTGTATCATTGTCCAAAGTTTTTAGTATTTTTGTGTGTGGTTTGTGTGTGTGTGTAAGTTATGACAACAACAAGGTATTTAACCTGTTTGTCAGTGGTAATCATCATGGCTTTGTAATAAGTGTCCGTTGTGATGCACCGTAATAGGCTAACACTATAAGCGCCACAGATCTACAGACACACAGGCATTATTACATTAACTTTGTGTGGTGCGAGCCAGTTAAGTAGCCAGTTAGCATCTCTGCATTCCAAGAAACATGGCACTGGACTAGGTCAACGGTTTCTGGATCAGGACAGGCACTGACGCAGCTTGTGTTATGTTCAAGTTCCTTTATAAATCCAAAGTGTTTTTATTTTATTTTTTGTAGGCTTTTCTTTCTAGCTTTATTGGACAGAATGGATAGACAGATACTACAAGGTTTCTATACAAAAAATGAATAATATAAGTGCAAATCAAAGGAGTGCGATGGGACGTTTTGTCTTTTATTTGCTGCTGCTATTTCAACAGGTGAAGAATGGAATAGCATACAGATCAGAAGTAAGCCTCTTTGGAAACTTTGCAAACTTTAAAAACGGAAAACCTTTAACACAGACGAGGAACAGCTTTGTGGTTATGTGGCATTGAACAGAAGTGTTTATCTCACATCCTTGTGTCCTTGCTTTCCTATCTTTTCCCCTCTCTGCTGCTCCATTTTAAAACCTATCTTTCTGTACTTCTATTTCTCTTGGCCAACACACATTTACCCTTCCTCCCTCCCTCGCTCGCTGCTCTCCCTCCCACATCTTTCTTCATTGTCTCACCATGCCCTCCTTTCTCAATTTCTTTATCCTTTCCATTTCCCTCAATCACTCTCTCACTCTCTCACCCTATTCCTCTCTGTCTCCATATCGCCGTTTTCAATTAATGTCTCCAACTCTCTATCAATCCCTTTCCCCCCATCTTTTTATCTCCCTCATCCATTTACCTCCCTATCTCTTTCTTCCTTCCCTCTCACGCCTTAATCCTTCCCTTACCCATCTATTATCTCTCTCTGTCCTGCCCAATCCATCTCTTTTTACTTGTATCCTCTCCATACTTGTATCTTGTGTCTACTTCCCAATCTCTCCATGTGTCCTACCCGTCCATCCCTTATTGCTCTATAGCGGTCCTACCAGGTGAAGGGCATTTCCAAGTCTTTGTCCATGAACTGTGGCCCATGCCGGGACATGGGTTTTGGCCTGAAGACTCTGAGCCATAGTGACTCGTACACATGGGCAGTTGAGAACCGAAGGCCCAGCACTGCCAGGTCCTTCCACAAGGACGGCAGCAACTCTTCTCTGGGCTCGCTGGATCTCACCCTCTCAGACATCTACCAAGACAACTGTATTCACACCGAATCACAGGTATGTGTTAAACGAATACTTCACTCATACGGAACTAGCATTCTATCATTATAAAATCGCTATAATTATATAATAAATGAGGTTGTTCTTCCCTCAGTCTTCCCTTGGCCCAGCTGTCCAGTTAATCCTAACCCTACATTATTACTAGTGTGATGTCACACTGGTAAAATGTAGGGTTATTCAGTGACACCATAAAACACTCTTTCTGCCATTTCTCAGGCTAGGATGAACCGATTTCAAACATTTTTGCACATTTATACTACATAGGATGTCAGAGTTCAATACACCTTCATATTCCCATCGGTGAAGTAGGTCTTTAATCATCCAGAGAGAGTATAAGAGTGAAGGGCGAGTGTTACCAAAATCTCATATCATATAGGTCATTTAATATCCTGATAATGATATCACGATATATAGCATATTTCTTTGTAAATTCAATTAATAAATATAGTATATAAAATGGAAAGACCTACAATATCTATTATTACATTTTAGAGTTGTATACTCATAAAAGGCACTTATTTTTTCCTTTTTTTTAAATTGTTTGCAAATTTTTCAAGAATTTCATAAAATAGAAAGTACTAATAGGCTATAACATAAAAAGATTTTAAAAAATAAGGTATTTTCGTCTTGCGAAGACATCAAGAAGAATAGAATGTAGAATGAAGCAATATTGTAGGTCACCTATTGAACTTCATGCTTGTACTGTACATGGTGATGGGATCAAGCTTGTGTGTCGCTACAGTGTGGTATTAACTTCCATACTGCTGGCACTGTGGACCTCTTTTCACAACAGACTGTTGCCGTGTGTGACTCGACAAAATGCACGTGTGGACCACAAGACTGACACGACCCTTTTTATTCAGTATGAATGAAATGGCTTTCCTAGTCCGCATGTTGCTCCATGTTTGTTTATTTCGTCTTGCCCTCGCCCTCTGCATCCCGGTAGTGTGGAGGAAAACAAAGCGTCGTCCAAATGACGAAAAATATTGCTGTGATGAGGGTGATTTGTCAAACAACAAAATAAACGATATATCATAAAATGAAACGATAGACATTTTTATTTCGCCAGACCCACAGCCCTATGAGAGAGTATTTAGGAGTTTAGTAATAGGGAACCAATTATTTTTGATCACTCCATGAAATACCCTTTTTTTTTTTTTTTTTTTCGTTTCAATAGTAAAAATGTAACATAGCACCATTCTAAATGTCAAATCTAACAACTGAGAATATCAGATTACCTTATACAATTTCAAAACCAGCTGGATATTATATTGTCTGAGGGACTTGGCTCATTGTTAAGAGGCTGCTCAGCTTATTCACTGTCATTACAGGTTTGCTTTTTTTTTTACACATGGCCTTTATTTTTTTAGTACTGCACTCCGCCGCGAATCTCCCGCACCATGTCCATGGGGAGAAACCTGTCTGCCATTGCTCATGAGGTACAGTGAGTGTGCATGTGAAGTAGATCTGGTAAATGTGTGTCTGTGGATGTAGATAAGCAAGGGAATCACACACATTGAGCACTTCAACTTGTTAGCCCCCCATACACACACACACACACACACACACACACACACACACACACACACACACACACACACTCACACAGAGTTTAATTACTATGGATTTTCTCTCCCTCTCTCTCCCTCTCCCTACCTCCTTTTTCTTCTTGTAACCTCTGGGACATTAGAGGCGTCATGTAGAGATGATAGAGCTGACCAATGATGGGAAAGGGCTTGGTTTTGGCATCATAGGAGGACGAAGCACAGGAGTCATGGTCAAGACCATCCTTCCTGGGGGAGCTGCTGGAAGGGTAAATCAAACCACCTGCCAATCAATCACATACCCAAACCCTTAATAAACAGTTAGAGAAATAGCTTGACTATTTGTGCAATGTGCTTTTCTTTTTTTTAACTTTCTAGCCAAGAGTTAGATCAGAAGACGGATACCATTGTTATACTTGTGCGTTAAATGGTGCAGGTTACCTCAGTTAAGGGGGAATAGCTAACCTGTATTTTAAACAGTAAACATTTGTTAGCCCCTTCTGAAGTTGTCTTATCAACACATTACATCTGGTTTGTTTAATCAATACAACAATAAAACATGTAGAAAAAGTTTGTTGTTATTACATTGGGTGGTGCTTAAGGGATGACTATTTAGCCTGGCAGTAATGTTCCACACCTGCCTGGCAACCTCACATTGACAAGAAGACTATGCTATGCTATGCTATGCTATGCTATGCTATGCTATGCTATGCTAACTGTCCCCTGGCAGTTACTTCACATTTATCCGACTATAACATGTTGATTGTTTCTAGTAGTAGTAGTGTGCAGAAGCTATTACAACATTTAACAAAAGAACAGTTCACACTGAATGTCTTTGTTGTGATGGGTCTACCAGGATAAGCGCCTGAGTAGTGGAGATCAAATCCTGCGCATCGGAGACACAGAACTGGCAGGCATGAACAGCGAGCAAGTGGCACAGGTAAGGTATCACTTGTAAACATGTAGGTCTTTGTCTATTAGTTATGATGCTTTTTTTAATTTAAAAGACAGCTAAGGCTAACTTAGCTTTCTAAGTCTGGCCCATAGAAATCTTCCCTTACCAGGGTGGAGCAGTTCACAAGAACTTTCCCAAAACAACCATTTCCTAACCCTTGAAGTATTTTCTCTTGTAAAAACAGAGCAATTCAGTTTAAAAACACTTACAACAAGGCATTAATCTCACCATTGTTGCTGGTTTAAGTTTGTTTTCGATTGTGGGATGGGCTCATTGTTGCAACCTGTGGTTGTCGGGGAAACTGCAACTTTTCCTTCCACACTATAAAGTCCATCCCTTTATATTGGTTAAAGTGCCTTTAAATCTTTTGCATCCTCATCATGGTGTAAGTTGGAGGATCACTTTAAATTTAAATACTTCATCACCATGGACAATTAGGCCTACAAAAGCAGGAGTATAGACTATTTAAGCACTCACTGCTAATATTCGGTTACTGAGCATTGACTTGCTTCAAATTGAATATGTTTTATTGTGATTTGTCCTATTGTGTTTTGTTGTCGTGTATTTTATTTTGAAATGTTAAATTTTGTTTTTAATGTGAAGCTTTTATGTGTTATGCTGCTTTCTCGGCCAGGACTCCCTTGAAAACAAGACATTTTAAATCACAGTCCCAACAGCCAATAATAACAGAGAATCGGAGCCTCGCTCTTATTGGTCAAAGTGTACAGCTCATGTTAACTTTGACCAATCAGAAATCACATACCCCAGCTTTAAGGCTTGGTGCACAAAAGTGAGACGAAGAATGACTAATGACAAAAGGCTTTAGTGTGTAATAACAGCATTTGTCAAGTGGTAAAACCAACTGGTTGTTTTGGCATATTACCGTGTGGTTAGCGCACAGCTGCTTCCCCGAGCTTTTCTATGAAACCAGCGGGACTGTTTCCCAGACAGTTGATAATGAGACACTCCCAAACGGCATCTATTTACTTATTGCCTTACCGTCTGTCTAGGGCCTAGGGCAGCTGTCTCTTCACAGTTTTTTATTATCACTTATTAATAAATATGTTCAGGTGCTGCGAAATGCTGGTAGCAGGGTGAAACTTCTCATTGCCAGGGATGTTACCAAGGGCAACCACGCTTCCTCTCCTGTCCTCAGCCAGGCCAGCTCGGACGACAAGGTGTGTGTGTGTGTGTGTGTGTGTGTGTGTGTGTGTGTGTGTGTGTGTGTGTGTGTGTGTGTGTGTGTGTGTGTGTGTGTGCATAAAGAATAATAGCACATGATTAAGGTTTTGTGCAAAATAGTTGAATAATTAGTGACAAATAAATGTAAAGGATTCTCTCAATAGTCCAAACATGTGCATAGTTTTTTTCTATCTGTGCTTCTTTGCAGCTCAGTGTTTTGAGTGATGACTATGAGTTCAGTGTGCAGTTCACCAAAAACAGCCACGGCCTGGGATTCACCATTTGCAGTTACATAGGTGACCTAAACGCAGGTAATAACATTTGCCAACTTTGAACTTTGGGACAAATGAGATAGTTATCAAGTTAAGCTAAATACTGCTTAATTATATGATATTATAATGATGCCTTTTAATATAAACCATTATGGATGCTTCTGTGATGTGAGGTTAGAGCTCCATTTATTTAAACAATCAATGCTGATTCTCCTTTAATTGATATCTCCCTCAGTCTACAGCGCTGGTTTGATAGTGAAGAGCATAGTGAAAGGCAGCACTGTCGATCAAGATGGACGCATCCACATAGGAGACATCATCTTGTCTGTGAGTTAGCACTGAAAACACAACATATGGCTTTTTTTTATTGTTCTCTCTGAAGACAAATACCCCGTTGTCTTAAATATACGCTCTGCTGAATCTCTTTTAGCATCTGGAAATCTGCACATTTTGCAACTTTTAGTCACTCCATACACACACACACACACACACACACCAAATTAGCACCTTTTTTTTAGCTGATGAAAGGGAATTCTTCTTATTTTGCTTTTTTACTCCCATCAATCTCTTGATAGTTTATTTGACCTTTTCATCCTTGCTCTATTTCTGTGTTATTATTTACCTGCATTTGCAATATCTCCATAACATTCATTCAATCCACAAGAAAAACATGCTTCTGTCTCTTTCGGAACCTTTGCTTTCATTCTGTCTCTTGTTCTTAATCACTGCTCCCTTTCCATCTCTTGTCCCATGCTTCAGGTGGATGGGGAGAGCCTGCAGGGCTGCAGTGAGCAGCGTGCATTGGAGGTGCTGAGGAGGACCAGTCCTCTGGTCAGACTGAAGTTGCTGAGGAAGGCTGTCCGTCTGAGTCACATCCTACCCCCAGTTCCTCCCCTGCATCCCCTCCGACACTCCCACAGCTTCCACGAGGGCAATCCCTACAGAGTGGGCCTCAACCAGATTCAAGAGACAGGTGAAATGTCCTAAGAGGTAGACATATTGGCTCAATGGCATCATAGGGAGATTGGTTTTGAAGTAACTGAGCTAAGTGGAGAAAATGTGACGCACTTATGATGATTAAATCATGCAATGCTTCCCAGGAATTTGTACACATAATCTTAAGTACTTTGTGTGTGGATATGTGTGTTTGGTGCCCCAGCATGTGTTCTAAAACATGTTATACCGCGTCTCGTCAGGAATCTGCACGCTGCGTGAAATCTCCCGGCGAGTGGCGTACGCCAACAGACGACCCCAGCGCGATTCCAGGAACGGTAAGCTCCCCCTTTTTCCCATACTGCACTGCAGTCTGGAACTGGATCACGGGCCTTAGTCTGATGTTCTGATTAGGCTCGGGGAATGGCAGTGTCGCAGCCAAGCATGCTCTTTGATGGGATTCTATTTATAGGGTTGTGCAGTCATGTGTTTATCCAAGTCATTCAGCTCATTCCAGATGATTTGTCGCTCGCCTTGCCTGCATACATGGCTTTACTTAGAGGAAGATTCTTGGGCTTGATTAGAGAGCACAGCCAAAATAAGCCCTGATTGCTGCGAGGCTTTAGTAGATGAACGGGGAAACATTAGTTTGCCAAGAAATCATAATATAGGGTGGGAATATGAATGCATGTGTGCCTGCAGTGGGGGCGTGTGTGTGTGTGTGTGTGTGTGTGTGTGTGTGTGTGTGTGTGTGTGTGTGTGTGTGTGCGTGCGTGTCAGAGTGGTTGTGGTAGACATCCTGTTTTGCCACAAGGAGATTTATGTTGTCTTCCCTATATAAAACAGCTGATGTGATGTTTTTCATATAGGATCCTATTCTTCATTGATCGGATCATCTAGGAATTGGAACAATGTGACTGGGAGATGTGTTTGTGTCTCTGTGTGCGCATATGAGAACAAAAGTTTGATCCTCTTTGTGTGTGCGTGCATTTTACAGGTGTGAAACTGACGCCCGCTGAGGAAGAAGACCTGAGGAAGAGGTGGCAGCATGCAGTCGGACCGCGATATGAAGTTATTGTACGTTTCTTTGTAATGAAAATAAGCATTATATGTGACATGCATAGAAAAAAACACAATCTTGAAGGTGCTCCGAGGAACTTTCAGTTTGTGTTAATTCTTCCACCCCTACTGTATATAAAAATTGCATAATTTGCACTGATGGACTCGTTTGCTGTTACGTGTAATATATGATCATCAGAAGTAAAATTTGACCATTTCGGACATTTTTTAAAGTTCCTCGTGGCACCTTTAATATTTGAAATGATTTATCATTTTATCTCCTCTATGTAAATGTTAATACACATTTAAAAAGAAAACTTCCACTTAGTTCACAGTGCAATGCCCACAATAACCCTACACACACTTCTTACCCAGCAAGCTTTGCCTCTCCTCCTGTTTCCCCACCACCCCAACTTCACATTACTCTTTTAGGTGTGTCATCTGGAGCGTTTCAGTGAGACAAGCGGTCTTGGCATCAGCCTGGAGGCCCGGGCGGGACATCACTACCTCTGCTCTGTCTTACCTGAGGGGCCGGTTGGCCAAAGCGGCAACATCTTCGCTGGGGACCAGATATTGGAGGTGAAGGACCGATACCTATAGTTCCTGCAAATTGCTCTCTAACCAACCATTTACTCGTTTGAGATAGACATTTAATCATATAAACTGTTTAAAGCAGAATTGTTATTTTTTTTGCATCATCTATGGAATGTACATGGATGACTAATATAATAAAAAAGCTCCCTCATTAATTATCTTTATTTCATAGCACCGTAGTCTCTGTCGTGTCTAGCAGTGTAGCAATGGCCTCTTAAGTGGTTAGAACAGCTCACCAGTGTAATGCCCAACACCCATTCAAGCTTAATTGATCTGAATAACAATAATTCAGGAATCACATTTCTTTTTACTTAAACCTTGTAGCTTAGAACCTTTGGGTAATCACCACACAATTCCTGTACAGTATACAACTTTTTGCTTTAAGGCAGCCAAAAATAAGAAGGAGGGTGGGAGCATCAGTGCCTCTGTGCTTTTGTGCTTCTATTGTAGGGGGAGAGCTTGCCCTCCTCGCCCTCCACCGGGCAGGTTCAACGCACCAACAAATCACTCATCATGATGAGCAATCTGATGAACTCCGTAGACATTGCAGTAGCTTTACAGTGCAGTAGCTTTGCGTGTAGTATTGCAAACACTGCAAACGGGCTCGTGTCCTTGGTATCTTTGATAGTACAACCGACATCTGTGTCTGAGCCCATCTGTGTTTATCTCCATCAGACGATATTAGCGTGGCAAAACAATGTTCGTACCCATTTTTTAAATTAAATTTTTAAGGTTTGGATACTGTTTTCAGCTATTAATAGTTATTTCCGGGGCTCAATGTACTGTGGACACTAAATTCTCCTTGATACCCAAAAATGAAATATCAGTAAATACTAGGGGTGTGAACGTTTACAAAAATGCCTAACCGTGTACACGACGAATTTTTTTTCGTGTACACGGTTAACCGTGACGTCATTGTCCTCGTGCCCCCGCCGTCTTGTAGGCGCGCGCGCACACACACACACACACACACACACATACGCGTTCGTTCGCCTGTAAACACACAATTGACAGGAACTACGCTCGTTTACACACCTCTTATAATAGGTCCATGGTACACACACACACACACACACACACACACGTTCGCCGTCATAATCGCGCTTCATTCATTTCCTGATTAATATAGCCTATCGCTTTCTACATGTCCACTTTAAATGCATGTTGAATAGGTGTTATAAAGTTCGGGCTACTTACGAGCGTAGTTCACGTCAACCGAGTAACTTTAATATTTAGGTTATCTTTCATCTCTCTTCCGTGGCTGTGAGTCGAGCCCCAGCACGGCGACTCCCCGTGTGTGTGTGCGCCGATACACACACTCACTCACACACACTCGCCGAGGGAGAGACAGATTCTCGGCAGACTAGCTTTTATCCTCCCAAATTAGTTTATTAGTGATGTATAGCCGTCGCACATAATTTGCGATGAGCACTCAGACACACGCAGTCATGGAAACCATGAGTGTCAATCAGAGTAGCTTTGTTTTCCCTGGTATTTTTCAAACGCCAGAAAGCATGACTCAAGCCAATCACTGACGCTAGAAATATTGATTTTTAGAAATACCGTACATTTATTATTTATGTTCCATGCAGGTGAATGGGATCCCTCTGGTCGGAGAGACACATAAGGAGGTGGTCAATATTCTGAAGGAGCTACCGGTGCGTGTTTGCCTGGTGTGCTCTCGCATTGTGCCCCCTGCAATTCCCGACAGCGACGAAGAGGAAGACGACGATGACGTCCGTCTCACCCTCAAAGAGCTGCTGGCCGAGTTCAATGACAAGGTGAAGGTCTACATTGACGAAAAGGATGGATCGAGAGATCACGCATTAGTGTTTTTTTTTAATTCTCTGCCTTAAAGGAATAATTAAATTGTTTTAATGTTTAGCTCTTTTGCCTCACTCTTTTGCCTCAGCTCTAGAAAAAGGGGACAGAAACTTGTAACTTGTAAACATAACCTTTAAAAATATAGAGCGCAACATAACATGGTAAATAAACAAGTCCCAAGAAGCACACAGAAGCGTTTAGTGATGGTGTAAAGTGTACATCTTTTGACCTGCTACCCTTGAACACCAGTGTGCATGCTAAGCTAACCTGGATGAGCAACCGTTAACCAATTCTAAACTAAAAATGCATGCACAGTTACAGGAAATGTTGAACTATTCCTTTAAAGCAGTTTGACTGTATTATAATAGTCACAGATTCCTCTGCATTTGAACATAGGCTTGAATATGCTCTTGTAAATCACTCTTGTAAATTGTCCCAGTTGGACCAGGGCTGTGTCATCCCCCGTCCTACAGCTGAGGACATCACCAAGCGTGGCGTGCCCCACATGTCCCCTCCACTGGCCATGTGGGAGAGAGAGGCTCAGGTGGTGGAGCTGGAGAAAGGCGAGTCGGGACTGGGCTTCAGTATCCTGGACTACCAGGTCAGAGCCATCATGCCCCTGAGCCTTTTTCTCTACTAATAGAACAGACTATGATTAGGCTGCCGCAGTCTAAAAATATAAGTGTGGGGGGTCGGACAGGGTGAAGAAAAATGTGAGGCGTGTGGACTTCTTCTATTCTATATAATTGTGCGCTAAACCATTGAGACTGGATTTGTTATTTGTGTAAAGGAGCAATATGCAGTTTCAGAGGAGGGGGATTTGTATACATTTGCAGAGCCTGCAGTTAGCTTACTAAAAATATTTACTCTTAATGTAATTCTTAGTATTGTATAATTATACCATCATAAATCAAAGCAAAATTATTTTGCGGCACCTGGAACCAAAGGTAAGACTAGAATATGTTTGTAAACAAAACTGTGGTCCCTGCTGCTGTAAACAACAACAGTGAAACAGTACATTTTCATGTAGGTAGACTTCAAACAGTGTTCCAGGGATCCAATTTCCTTTGATGAACGTTTGTATATCCAGTAATGAGAATATACTTTAAAACATCTTCACTCGTCTGATTCAACTAAAATAACATAATGCACCTTTAATTTAGTTTACATTATTTTATTTTGAATCTCAATGTATCTAATTTATTGAAGATTTTAGAACATATATCTTTGGTCAACGCGTCCTCTCCATCCTTATGTCTAACTCTAGGATCCAGAAGACGCCACTAAAACAGTTCTGGTAATCCGGTCCTTGGTGCCTGGAGGTGTAGCGGATCAAGATGGTCAGCTGTTACCGGGTGACCGTCTCATGTTCGTTAATGAAAGCGACTTGGAAGGCTCCAGTCTGGATTATGCTGTGCACGTCCTGAAGTCCACCGGCTACGGCCCTGTCCGCATTGGAGTTGCCAAACCTCTGCCGGTATGTAAAGAGAGACATTTTGGAACATGGGAGTCTCACCCCGAAAGATTGCAACTAATGGACGAAATGAATATGTTGTGTTGTGATATCAGTATGAATAGGGATAAAGTACATTTTCTTGAAACTCAACTTAATTGCTTATGGATAAAATAACCTTTGTGCTTTTGGGTGATCCAGCAAATTAAATACATGAAAAATCTGCTTGTTTATTTAAAAAATATCACATTGCCCAACACTAAGTATGCACATCAGGAATTGCTTTCTGCACTGTTTTAATAAACATTGACTGCAGCATACTAACCCATCACTACAAAAACTAATTCGCAGGGTTTCCTTAAATTCATAGTCAAAATGATATTTCATATTTATAAACTCAATAAAAACGGACATATATTTCCCCAGATATGCGAGACAATTACTGTAAAGTATGTTTTCCTTGTGAGTACAGCATTTCTTCTCCCTTTTGTTGTGGACTGTGGCTTAGTAACAAGGAGCAGGAGAGTCCAGTTACAGGTCGTCTGAATTTTTAATGCAGCTGAGAGATGAACACAATGCATCGACCACAGTACAGATGGAGAGGGAAGGGGAGAGAAGAGGGTGCCTAATTTACAGCCACCTTTTTTAGCCTGTTTATTTCCACTAGAGTTTACCCACTTTTTAGGGCACATAGCCATATATATTATTTAATTTTTTTCAAACTCCTTGATTTCTAGTTTGGAATTTTTGTATTCTCAGTTGGAACTGTGTGGTGGATTGACGCCCATCTTGGAGAGGAGTACGCGGGCCTCCTGCGATGACACTGACAGTCACACTCAGGTCAGCGTGCTAGCTGAGGCAGGGGAGGCTAACAGCAACACTTTCCACACAGAGGACAACAGCATCAGCCAGCCGTATTACACTACAACGGTAGGTCATAATACCACAATATGAACATTAGTAAAAGTGTATGTATAATTGCTGGATAGTTCTTTGTGTATAATCCCTGCTCACATATGGGTTTATATTGTGGTTAGAAAGATAGTAGAACGTTGGTCCACAGGAGAGTAAAGAGCAGTGTTTGTCTTTAACCTTTTGGCTTGATCAAAAGTATGGTTAGGTACTATAAAGCAGCATGGTTTAAATTGTACATTGTAAGTTGTAAACATTTAGAAATAAGTACAACAACCGATTTTATTTTTATTTTTTACAGCACGACCAGTTTTCAGTGTTATGCACAGAACATATTCTGGAAATAAATGCATACCTTTCACATTCCTTGTTGAAATGCACAAGTTTAACATTTTATTTTGTTAACATAAACATTAACGCATTTATATAACCGTGCATAATCATTCAACTGGGAACTTTGTAAAAAGGAGCATTTGCATGATGCTTTGTTCTCAGCAGGAAACATCTTTGCAGTGACAGTTACGCTAACGTAGCAGTGTAATTCTTGCATGTTGGTCACACGGAAAGCATTGCTCATTACCATGCAAACCTGAGATTCTGTGGGTAGCCATTTTAGCTCCTGGAGAGATTACCATGGCAGTGTCTGTTCTCTCTTTTCACGCTGTATAGTGGAAGAGCTTAGAGGCGCTTGTATCAGTATCACTGGGTCAGGTATAGAGAAAGTGCTCAGTGTCAAAGACTTGTTCCTCCATTGTGGCCTTAACTCAATCCTATTGAGGCAGGCTTTTGTACTGGCTTTTGCTTAATTACCAACAATTGCCTCTCAATGAAGAGTGCTTACTGCTTGCACGACATTGGCGCATGGTCTAGCACAAGGACATACAGTATTGTGTCAATGCCTTCCCCCCCCCCCCCCCCCACACACACACAAAGGGACTCAAAGCAGCATGTGTCGGTGTATTCTCATCAAAGAAAGGCTTGTTGCTAAGGTAGCCTCAGAACTTCAGTAATATCTCTGAAGGTTCAAATGCTATCTTGTTCAAGTGCCCTGGAGGGACTAAGGAAGGTGTACCTTTTCTCCATGTTTAACATCTAAGAATTATTCCAAAGGACTTCACCCAGGAGAGTTAATGGTTGTTTGAAATGTTTGTCTGTGTCTCACGAGAAACCTGATTGGTTGAAATAATAGAAGTACAGGACATTGGTGCCACATTATCTCTTGGAGTATGGATTACTTTTCTAGACAGTGTAAGACTTGATCTGTGTAATGTGCAGCAACGACTCTGTTGTGGGCAATGTGCATTTGTCCACCATTATTGCTGCTCCTATGTAGCACTATGTACGTATTTCTCTAACAAACCACCACTTTTGAGTTTTTTGCTGTGCTAGCAACATGGTCGGTCTGTTGCTTGGTCCATCACTTTGTAGTGCCACCATGAGTTTGACATTTGTGGTTCAGAGTGAAATATATCGACAACTATTTGATGCACACTCGTGATAGTAGTACAGATGTTCAGAGACTATAGGATGAAATTGTCATGACTACGACCCTCCAACTTTTCCTCTTGTTACTCAGCTATCCTCAGTTTCTTGCTAATTAGCACATTAGCATGATAGCATGCTAAACTAAGATGGTGAACATGTTAAACATTATACCTGCTAAACATCAACTTATTAGCATTGTCCTTGTAAGCATGTTATCGTGCTGACGTTAGCGTGTATCTTAAAGCACCACCGTGTCTTAAGACATCCTCAAAGAGCCACTAGCATAGCTGTGGCCATCTTACTCTTGCTTTTTGGCGACCACCTTCATGCTAACACTCACCCATTCCCCCTGCTGTCTCTCTTAGGAAAACCAGCTGCGACATCGTTTTGGCGTCATGGAAGAGGACGATAGGCAGCATGCACCACCTCTGCCCCACCGCACCAGCTTCGAGAGGACAATCACTGTTGTCCGGGGCGCGCGTGGCCTTGGTATGTTCTCCGTCTTTCTCATGGTGATGGTGTCTTGGTGTGTGTACGTCGCTGGCATGGCCATGATGACGCTTATTGACTCTGGTGACGACTGCCCTGAAGAGGAGTGGTGAAGTCATGTGCTCCTCATACCTGAGAGCAGATAAATGTGTGTTTGTGTGTGTGTGTGTATGCTTGCGTGTGTGTGTTTGTGTGTATTTGTTTTTTTGTCAGAGAGGTTTAGTTTGGTGGTCAAAGTAATGTGAAATTATGTTAAGAAGTAATATTGAAAACCAATGAGTAGTATTGGAAATGTGTCTAAATATATTTGTTGTTCTGCTACCAGTGTTGAGGGTACGTTGTCTTTACTGCTCCAAGAGCAAGTCCCATGTTAGGCTATTCAAACAAGAAAGGGAAAGCGATACTGCACTTTCATCTATGGGCACTATGCAAAGCATAAGGGAACACATTCATTTGCATTCTGGGAACGTGCTCTAATAAGGCACCACACAACTTATATGTGTGTGTGTTTGTTTGTGTGAAAGTTTGAGATTATGTTAATGCCCAGGTGCAACAAAAAGCAAGGTCACAATTTACAGCCTGTGTGTCACTGCATTTCTTCAAATATTGTAGGTTTTGCTGAGGTATTTAATGTAGCACGGTTTTCTGGATATCACAATGTGAAGAGTTTGCAGATTTTCTAACATTTGGGTTCATTTAAATATATTTGAATTTGAAGCTAAAGCTTAAGCTCGGGCAGATTTATGGTCTGTATGGCCTAAATACTGTTTTTTTTTTCATGAGTAATAGTATTGTAGTACAACATGTATTTGTACTACTGTATTGTCTTCCTGTTATTAGGTGCCATGTAACAAACTACCCATTGTGTAACTATGACTTTATACCCAATTTCGGGAGATGAAACATGCTAACATGTATACAGAGTGTGGTTGGTTTGTACTACAAGGCCTGTAAGGCTTTTAGAGCAGGTGGTTAAAGGAAAAGGTTTGATGGACTAAAATGAGGTCTTTTTTTCTTGCCTTGCTCATCTTAAAACATGAATATATGCAGCCTATTAGGGAGTCTCGGCTAATTCCTGAATGTTGTGAACCTATTGCACTTTCTGTTTGTTTGTTGAGGTCAAAGCAAATAGATTTTCATATGAGAATTTTTATGTGGGAATTTACCATTAATTATTATTAAACATTATTGCAGTTTGTAATAGAGAAAATGTATTTTTATGATGTGTTATAGTATTTGAACACATTTGGAGTTTGAGACATTCATTATTATCACCTAAGACTTCCTCTCATGTCTTTGAAATGTGTGTCTTCTGTTTGTTTTGTCACAGTCAGTAGCTGCGTCTCCAGTCAAATGTATTCCAGGCACTATGATTGTATTGTAATTTGAATGTAATACCAGAAAAACAATAAACTATTTATTTGATCAAAAATAAGCACTAAGTCATTTCTTTGGCCAGCTTCAAATTATGTACGACCATAGTGTTGTGGATGTGTGCATAGTAATGTAGTATGAAAGCACCATAGATTAGCCTTCCTAATTTGTTGTAGCTTTCTCTGTCTGCACAGTGTGTGTGTGTGTGTGTGTGTGTGTGTGTGTGTGTGTGTGTGTGTGTGTGTGTGTGTGTGTGTGTGTGTGTGTGTGTGTCAGTGTGTGCATGAGGTGTGTGTGCGTGTGATGCCTGATTTACCGGCTTCTGCCTGTTTGCATTAAGTGTCGGTGTAATCCGCCTTGTGTCCAATTTGATAATGCCAAAGTCAGGTGTTAGTGAGATGGGCACGTGTTACCCCTCTAGTCAACTGTGCCCTGTGCCATATGTCTGTGTGAGAGTGTGCGCACAGTTGTGTTTGTGCACCTTGTGTGTGTGTGACTGTGAAGGATAACGCTGTGCAAATGTCTGGCATGTGTAGCCATGTTTGTGTGCTAATCTGCCTAGTGTCTGTCTTGATTATGCTGATTATGCCACTGTCAGGTGTTTGTTTGTGTAACTGTCTGTCTGGCGTGCATTCATAGCAGCCTTAGCCAAGCCCTCCACTCACCTATGCTTGTGTGTGTGTGTCTGTGTCTATGTGTCTGTTTGTGAATGTGAAATGTGTGTGCGTGTTGGCAGGGATGTCGGTGAGTGCTATCAAGGACGGCTCAGGCATGCTGGTGCGCAGTGTGGTCCAGGGGGGCTCTGTTAGCCAGGATGGCAGGCTCGGGGTTGGAGACGCCATCTTGGCCATCAACGGAGAAGCAACCTCCAACCTGACCAACGCCAGGGCCAGGGCTTTGCTGCGCAGACACTCTGTCATAGGGCCAGAGATGAGGTGAGGAGCCAGTCATTGTCCAACATGGGGAGAATTTTGTCGGAACAAGTGATCCATGCTGTGGAAACATGGTTCAGCGCCTCATACAACTACGAAATCACTGAGTTACCTCCAGATTACCTGTCTTCTATAATCTTCAATTTTAGTGTTTATGTCATTGTCTTTTCAATGGCTCAAGTGTTGCCACATGACATCATAAAGTCATCAGACAGTCACAGAAGATAATTGTATTAGCTGTTGTTTTCATTAAGACTTCACAAAATGACATAACCAATGTTATATATGTTTTTGAGTTATGTACTCAAACATCACAAATGTTTCCATACATTTTCTACTCAGAAGAAATTATTAATTTTAACCAAGTAACGCTCCGAGTTTATCGGTCGCCTGTCAATGACAGATGGGAATTCTCCCCTGCTTCTTCCCCCTGTAACTTCCGGAAAATTCCGGGTTGAAATACATGGCGGACCAGACATTACGTCGAAGCAGGTCACTAGACCACTGTGCGAAAAAACAAGTGGAAGAAAAAAGTAGCATAAAGCTTACATAGCTTGGTGCTGCTCTTGTATTATTGTTTTTTGCATTGCATTGTATTGTTTTGTGATGGATTACGATTATGCCTTGGCCTCCGTTGCTGTACCCGTGACGTGACGAAGCGATTACCTTCGGTTACATGCGAGTACGAGGGCTGGTTGGTGAGCTCACCATACCCTTCCTCCTGCTGCCAAATGCCGGCTAAACTAAACGTCGCAAATTGGCAGCACTTTTCTCATGTCATGAAGCCAGACACCATGGCCGTGTCCGTGTAAACTTCCACAGCAAGCTTGATCATATGTGGGATCATTGTCTATTGCGCATAGATTTTCTCCTGCTATTTTATTTCCCCTAATCAACCATGGCTGAGATCAGACCCAGCACAACAGTGCACTATGTGCATGGCGTAACAGAATACAACAACAACAACTGTGCCAAATATGCACAAATAAACTGCAACTAAATGTACAAAACACATTTGAATCAGTGATTTGTGTGCGCACGTGGCAGTCACTGCACAAATAGCATTAAAACAACATTGCAATAAAGACACACGCCACTCGCAAATAGGACTTAGCCTACACACAAATAAACAGCATGTCATCAACATACAAACACATCAGCATTGTGTGCGCACTGCGCAGAGAAACAATATAAATGCACAAATTGCACTACCTTGCCGTAGGGCTGTCCCGAATACTCGTTCTAAAAAAACACACCATCAAAAACAACATTAATAACCCCATGGAGCATACTCCCTGAAACCGAGTTTTTGGAACGAAACAGTAATCTGTGTAGTTTGTAGATGATTAAATAACTTTTGAATGGTAACAGGCGCTTTTTAATTCATCCCGGAACGTGCATCTTTTCGGGACTAATAAATCCATACAACGATCTAATGTTGATAGTCTTTTGTCCATATTATCGCCATTATTGACTGGGTATTCCCATGATGCAAACCAGACAGTCACGTTGATGGTCGCAGCGCTGCATAGCGAACGTAGAAAAACAGCTTAGCTAACGTTAGCATTTTGGCAAGCATCACTTTTCCTTCCGAGATTGCGCTAATGTTGTGTTATAAAGTTTAGCAAAACAAATAATCTATTCTTCCTCCACCTCTCTGTACATACTGTGCTTTGAGTCACTTTAAGTTCGCTTCTGGTAACGTAACCTACAGCTGGTATCTCACCGGTTGTGCTTTGAAAGGTCAGAGGCAAACTAGGTCAAAGTTAAAATAATTTGATAATTTGATATTTAAAATGTGCATTTAATCAAATTACCTTAATAACTTGTATCTAAATATTAATATTTGCTGACAAAATATATTGAAGTTAAGCTTCAAAAAAGCTTTGAAAAAAAAGTAATTTTGAAAAAAAAAATCAAAAAAAAGCTTTGACTAGGCTACTAACTGAACAAACAAATATTCGGATATTGAAATAATTCGGGCCAGCCCTACCTGGCCGTGACAGGGCGCCGTGTCCGACTGAGACAAACACAGTTGCTTTGCTGTACTCAAATCCACACGGACAGAGGCGTGGTGTCTGGCTTCATGAAAGCCCCCCGCGGCGCATGTAATCTTGCGGCGTTAATCCCTTTATAACAGGTCTATGCGTTAATCGCGAGCATCGCGTGCAGTCACAGTGTGAAGACAACTTGATAAATTTGAATTACGTTTTTGGGTATTGTTTTCATTGTGATCCCCCCAGCAGCGGAAAATTATATATTGTATGTTTAAGGATCCCTTTGATATTTGTGCCTTGCAAAATCTGTTTCCTCTATGGAGAAGCCAGTCTTAAATCAATATAAGGAAACTATCAATAAGCCATCACAGGAAGTGAACTGCTTTAAAAGGTGATCGTCGTAATCCAATTTATCCCTAATTGTGCCACAGGCTTGCTGAATATGTTTGGCACAAAATACGTGAAATCACTAGATATTGTAATGTTGAAATTTGTGCCATATTTCCCTGTATGATGTACTGTAGTATGTAATAAATAATATCCCAGTTTCTATCTCCGCTTGGCAACCATTTTGAGCTCCGTAGGTTATCTTTGAAATAAATTTAAATGTGTCATGACATATTGCTCAAATTAAACATGCTAACCCTTTGCCTTTTTACAGCTGTTACTACCTCGCAAAACAATGAATTGTGCAGCCTGTTATTAATCTGATAGTGTGTGGTTGATATCACCCATAGCAGGGTATCCTGTCTGTTTCTTAATTATGAGGGCCTAAGAAACCTGGAAATTGGCCACAATTTATGACACAAAAAAAGGCCCTGTAAATGGGCCCAGCATTACAAAATGGTGGTGCATTGGGTGTTGAATTCAACATATCGTCCGTTCAGATATTGAGCGTAGTCTATTTATATTTCATTTGTGCACACTTTATCTCATGTCATAGTTCAAACACGTCTTTGTGCAAAAGCCAGAGCTCCTAGTTCAGAAAGAATGTACAATGAATGGTCCTTTGGGAAATGCAGAGAAGAATCAACCTCTGAAAAACATTCTAGATCTACTCATGCAGATCTTGACAGTCAGTGTGACTCGAATGAGGGACTATTTGTACACCATTAGTATGAGTACGTGCCCTGCATGGTCACGTATAAATGATCTTGGCTCACTCTGGATCTCCATTACCACCTTGCTCTTGACACTGCCAGTCATAGTTGGCTGAGACACAGCAGTCATGTTAAATTAGATTAGACGATGAAATTTTAAAGATTTGCCTGAGGGGAAATTGGGAAATGATTACTTGCTCTAACATCAGCATTTATGGCTCTACATTGACAATGCTTGTTTGGCTGATTGGAAATGTGCTCCACCTCCACTAACCCTTCTGCCCTGCAAAACACCCACTCATTTTCCCTCAACTTCTCTGTCTCTATCTCTCTCTCCCTCCCCCCACCCCTTTCTCTCTCTCTCTCTCTCTTTTTTTTTTTTTTACAGGCACACACACATACACACTCTAACCCACACACATACACATCCCCACAATGGTCTAACCTCCAAAAACACCTTTTTCCTGCGATGTGAAATAGCTCTGAATAATTCATCGCTCATCTCACCTTGAACAGTGCGCTTCTGAATAAAAGAGTGTTTTTAAAGAGCCTCCTCATAGATGCACCCAAGATACACACGTACACACACACACACAAAGATACACACAGATGAACACACGCTCGCATTCTGTATCTTTCTCTATCACATGGGCATACACAAAAAACACTAACCCGCGCACACACACACGCTGCACCGTCTCCGTGTGACAGTATACTGCAGACAAACTAACTGAGAGTGGAGGCAGATGAGTTGCTTTGGCAGCCTCAGAATAAGAGACGTAGAAGGGTGAGGGCTTGTCACTGTCACGCTGTCTCTGTTGAGACAAGACAGGCTGTCCACATGGCTCAGTCACAACAGCTTAGCGTGGAAGACCTCCCCATTCAGTCTGCCACCATGAGTGGAACAGAGAAATTGGGTCTTTCAGCGGATTCAAACAGCATGTCTACTGGTAGCGTCTAACAAGAATGGGAGTGGGTGTGTGTTCGTGTGTGTGCGTGCGTGTGTGTGTGTGTGTACACGTGTGTGTGTGTGTGTACACGTGTGCGTGTGTGTGTATGTGGAGGAAGAGGGTTGGGCTTTAATGATGTCCTTGACACTTTAGTTAAATTACATTGTTTACGACAGAGCTCAGATAGATTTGGGCTTATGCAAAACACATTTTGTTATTGTAGCGTTTCAGAAAATCCTGCAGTGACATTAAGATATACATGTTGTCGCATTTTCCATACATTTTTCTTTTCATCTTGCACAAGCCACGTTGATGGAGTGGGGGCACATCCCTTATAGCAGAGCACATAAATATATTTGAAGATAGGAAATATAAGACATCAACCTTAGTAAATGTTAGTGGTTGCTTTTTGATAATAATCATTATGCGTTCAGCATTCCCTTCTCTGTTTAGGGGTGCATCAAATCTAATGTTTAAAACTGTCTTGTGTTTCGAGACCATAGTCTCATCTATCCTGTTTTAGAAACCATTTGCACTATGCAACAATGTGTCATTAGTCTAATCCCTTGTCATCCTATTAGTCTTTGTTTCTGTGCTGAAAGTTAAACAAATGTACAGCGGTGGAGGAAACTGTAATGGGAGAACTTAAGTCGTATACATTTTTAATAGGTCCCCCTCCCTGCAACCACATTGTTCATTATCCCACATTTCCTCCCTCTCCTTCCTTCCAGAATAACCTATGTCCCAGGCCTTCAGGTGGACGAGCACCGCAGCCGCCTGTGTTTACCCCCGCTGGCCTCCATCGCAGGAGACAGCGCCACTTCCACACCGTCGACCCCTTCTCCGGAACCGGTCTGGACCAGATCCCCCAGACCAATCAGAGCTGAGGCCCAAAGTCCAGCGGCTTCCCCCATCATCACAACCTCTGCCCCAGTCAAAAGTCAAGCTGCAGCGGCCCCCGGACAAGCAGCAGCAGCAATAGTCGGCCCATCTGCTTCATTCAAAGCTCAATTCGAAGGCCCTTCAAAGGCCATAATCCCTACCATTGCCCCTGCCCCCTACTCAAGGTAATGTAAGAACCATATAGATCCGAGCCCTATTATTATTTATCGTCATCTTATCCCTGTACTCTGTGGGCTCCCCATAGTGCAAGATAAACCTGTCTTGGGGTTTTATTAGACTTCAAGGCTCCTCCAAGGCTTTATTGCATGTTGATATGTTTGCTGCAGAGAAATTGAGAGACTGTGGAATAGCTTTACACTCTGCCCCGATGTTAGTTATTTTAATGTGTTCTCTGTGTTAGGCTTTTGATTTTTTAACTGCAGCCAGGGTTTTATTACCATGACACATTACACAAACATTTCAGTTACAACAGCAGCTTAAGTCATACTAATGATCTGAGTTATTATCTGACATTTTAATTAACCGTATCCACTAGGAAAAAATGTGTTTTAGTATGCAACCAGGCTCAGTGTGGGAGTCTCTTCCAGTCCGTGTTTTGTTTAACTCTCCATTCTTTCTCTTGGTGGTAAAGGCGGAAAGCTTCTCTGAATGTTGAATCTGTGAGTTATATTTAGCCCTTTCGCTTATGGATCTTGGTGCTGACTGTCAGCGAAAAAATGAATTGTTTCGCTTCCGTCTGTCCCTGCTTTCGCTCCATCTTTGTGCCTCTGTCTTTCTCCTCCCTCCCTCACTCCCATTTCTCTCCACAGCCTTTTTATTCACTCTTATCTTTCAATTCATTGCCTCTTGTCTCTTGTCTCTCTCTCCTCCGCAGGACTTCTCTCTTGACTCTTTGTGTCTACACATCTGTCTCTCATCATCTCCCTCTGCCTTGGTCATCTTGCTCTGTTTTGTCGTTTTTCTCTTCTCCACATTCTCCCCCTCCTCCTCCCCCTCCCTGACTTGGTCCTATCCCCCTCTCCTGGCCGCTCTCTTTCAGCACTGGTGGAGCCATTTGTTCTGCCCTCTTCTGTAACTTAACTGGCTATAGGCTCCATGCTGCGCAGATAGCACCACTATCACTCACCGGCATGGGTTTATTACAGCCCTCCACCGTTAAATATATTCATGAAAAATTCTCTCCTTCCCTACCTCTTTCTTCCACATTCACATACACTCACATCCAGTGTTTATATACAGAGATACTTTATATATATAAATAAATAAAAGCTAATACTCTCACACACAAACACATGTGCACAAACACACATAAATACACTACCTTACTGTGACCTTGCTGGCAGAAAATGTGTATTTTCAGGGCTATTTGCTCCTAAAGCAGTGTATCTTCTCAGGACCCACCAATATAGGTCCCTATTGGCCATGTGTCACATTGTGTTAGGTTTTAAAAGCATAACAAAGTATGCCAAGATACCTACATTAGTGTGTCCAAGATCGAATGCTACTGTATATATCTCACAGGGTAAGGGGTCGCAAATAAGGAATACTTATTCTGAGGATTAGCTAATATACAGTATATACTGCATATTTATTTTTGGATCGACTATAAAACATCAGGAAAATGCAAACAACATGCTATTCCCTATTGTCATTGTCATTGTTTTTTTTTCTTTTTATCTACAACCAACAATCTAAAAGCCAAAGACAATACATTACTGAGTCTATTTTGCTTGATATGTTATCGAAAATATTATTCAATTACAGAAACACAATGATTTGCCAATTACTTTTCTGAGTGCATATGTGTCCTGAATAAATCTCCTTTATCTCCACAGAGTTAGCTGTTGAGGAAAAATCATACAGGATTTTGAGCTTTGAGAAAGTATAGCATATGTAATCCTCAGGTTTTCTATTCAACACATTAACTCAGTATTATTTGTGCCTGCATGTTTTGTCCGTAGCAGTTGGCAGATTCCGAAATCTCTACCTCACAAGGAGACAGGGTTAGAAAAGCAAGATGGACGGAGTGTGGAGGAGGAAAAGGACAAGAGTAGTGCAGATAGGGAAGCACCAAAGCCGGAGGTGGAGACGAAGGTGGACAGTACAGGGGAGAGAGAAGAGGACCTCCATTCTCACACCACAGTACCTTGGGATCAACCCAGAAGGTAAGTCAATCGGTGCTTTTTTTCTCATAGATTGTATTCAGGATTTCCATGTTCTGCCTTTTTTATCCTACCCATAATGCCCTCATATATCTTCTCTCTGTTAGGCTTAGCAAATGGTGCTCAGTTATTGTTAACAGAACTGGTAAAGCTACACACAGTGCAGACCCAACATGCTGCTATTTTCTTAAGTCCACTACTATTCATCGCATTTCTGACTGCATCCCCGCCTGGATAAAGCACATAAGCTGCACTGCATGCCCAGGACGAGCTTTTGTGTTTTTTTCTCTCACTGGCAGGTGTAATATTATATAGTTTCAACCTAATCTCTTGAACTCTATCCACACAGCCCTATGCGGTGGATAAAGGGAGACTGGAAGAAGAAAAAAAAAGAAGCACACCCATTGGATTAATTATCCATCTTGTGCATTGTTGCAGTAATGTTTCAAACCCAAGTGGGTCCTCAGGCATACAGGAGACATACATTCATCATGTGTGGATTGTTCCTTTGCATCCTGCTTTGTGTGTTCCACAGTGTGCGGCTGACTCGAGCACAGGGCCAGTCCCTTGGTATCAGCATAATGGGAGGCAGAGGCATGGGCCAGAGACTGAGCAGTGGAGAGATGATGAGGGGAGTCTTCATTAAACACATCATCCCTGACAGCCCTGCAGCACATAATGGCACCCTCCGGACTGGAGACAGGATACTAGAGGTGTGTTGTGTGACTGTGTGACTGTGTGACTGTGTGTGTGTGTGTGTGTGTGTGTGTGTGTGTGTGAGTGTGTGTGTGTGTGTGTGTGTGTGTGTGTGTGTGTGCGTGTGCGTGCGTGTGCGTGTGTGTGTGTGTGTGTGTGCGTGTGCGTGTGTGTGTGTGTGTGTGTGTGTTGCAGAGACAGATACAGAGGCACACTTATTATAGATTGGAGGAAATACAAGTGTGTGTGTGTGTGTGTGTGTGTGTGTGTGTGTGTGTGTGTGTGTGTGTGTGTGTGTGTGTGTGTGTGTGTGTGTGTGTATGGGCACGACAACCTCTGAGTGGCAGACAGATTGGAAAGTGGTGAAAAGGTGGATTGTATTTGTTGATTCACTTTACTCTGTGTGTCTGTGTTTGTGTGTGTAATCTGCTATTGTTTTAGGTCCCTGTTGTATTATATGATGAAGATTTTATTGATAAAGTGTATGGTAATGAACAATCCTGTTGCCCTTAATAACCAGAATGTGTTATTTACTCCAACCCCTTATCTACTGGCTCAGCTTTATTAGCATTATACAATACAGGATTGCACAATGAAAAGAAAGTGTGCCCTCTATACATGCTATACCACAGAAACTTTTATTAAATGATTACGTTTAAGAACATAGGGTATAATAATATATGAGTGTGCATCATTGAAGGCAACACACTCATAGAACTGTTGAAAAGGTCCTTCATATAAACATTGCCCACTGTAATTTGTCTCTGAACCTAATTATATTTCTCCAGCAAATTCCCTGCTTTAAGGCAGGCGATTTCACTGAATTTTACATTCTATTGTAATTTTTTACAATAGCCCATCTTGACACTTATAATTTAAGACAGAAAAAAAGAAAATGTCACCAATATCTGCTCTGTGTGTTGACGTGGCCAAGGTGTGTGGTGTGAGCCTGAGAGATGCCAGTCATGAGCGGGCGGTCGAGGCCATTCGCAGAGCTGGAGACTCTGTAGTCTTTCTGGTTCAGTCCGGACAACACAGATCTCAGGTACTGTATTTAAGAAAACCGCCAAGAAAAATGACTAATTTCCACTAGGCTAAGATGCACCATGCAAAGTAAATTCAAATGTGCACGCATTGTTGTTTTTGAGTCTCCTTAGGCTCCACATTCTTTCACACTACGACTCTGCAGTGTATGTTCAGTTTTCCATCAGAACTTTCAGCAAGGTTGTGCGGGGGAGTTTGTAGCGTTGCAATCAAAATGTCCTATGGACACATAGCATATTAAACAAAGGTCTCTGCTAAGTATCATATAACATAGCCTAATGGATGCACCATTTGAAGCACCTATGTTTCACAGCGGGGTATAGATAATTAATTTGCTTTCTCTGCGTCTTTTTTTGTTGCCCACAGTCCCCCATGCTATCCAACCATGATAGGCTCACCCCAACACCACAGTCCAACTCACACAGCTGCAAGGTAACACTGCTCTCTCTGCAAGATACCTTGAGTTGCACACTGCTGTTTTCTGTCTAGAGATTAATGTGGTGTAATATAAACTCATGATGAGGATGATATGCACTGATACATTTTATACAGCTCACAAAGTCAAGCAGCAGAAGCTATATTTTTGAGTATAGAAAATCGTGATCACTCCTTATAAGAATTCATTGCAATATTTGACGGAGCTGTCAAATAATTCTCGTCACTGACTGTTCTCACTCAGTTACTGATGTGTTTCCTGTGTATGGAGAATGATATGTATACACTTATTTACACATGTGATGAGTCACCTACATGGTATTCCAAAAAGTACGCAGAAGCTTTATGAAGTTTTTTTTTTAGAGATACAGGTACATTGCTATTTTTGTGTGAGATGTGCCTATACAACTGTATCTGTGTTTCCCCCCATAATCATAGGAAGCAGAAACTCTCAGTGGCTTGTTCCTTAGTCTCTCCCCTACAAACCCCTTCACTCCTACCCCCTTTAAGGTTGGTAAAAAAAATTGCGTGTCTGTGTGTGTGTCTGTTTGTCTGTTATCATGGGTATGCAGCATCTTAAAAGCAGCCTTGTATTAGCATTGGCGCTAAGCCAACTTCCAAAAACATAATTAACGTGAATATTTGTAGATTGAAGCCTCGCAGTTCAAAGTCTCTCGCAGCTACCTTGTTTGTTTAAAAACCCTTTGTTTTCCTCCTTGGTGGAGATGCATAGACTCTTTAAATAGCAATGCATTCGTTTGAAGTTACTTGTAAGTTGGTTACAAAATAATGCATGCTTCTGGTCATCTTTCATGTTATTTTTAGCTGACATTAAAACTGTGTTCATTAATTCATCTTGTTCGTCAGTTTTTCACGCTGCTACATCAAGCACGGAACAGGCCTCAGGGGTAGTCCAACTCACGCCTAAAGGACCCCCTGAGGCATCTCTAACTTTGCCTGTTCAATAATGCAAAACTTCTTCCAAGGTACCTTCGCCGACATCGGATAGGATGGATCGGAGAAGCCCCATAACGGTAACAGACCCGATTACGGCGGCAGCAAAGGATGAGGACGACACCATCAGGAGTAAGTCTGCATCACAAGCGTTTGTCACACACACACACACACACACATAGGGATACTGTGTTGCACATTTCAGAGTAGTGGACACATATACACAGTGCAGGTCACGTGATGCCCTCTGGCCCTAGAAAGATGCTGTTATACCCATCCAGTAGAAAAGATAAAGCAGCAATACTTTAAATAAGCCTCACACAAATTCACAAAATGCTCTTTTGAATGATCACTATTTGGAACATTATTCAAAGCTCCATCATATGAAAGTCGCCGAGAGCAATAAGAGCTAATTATTTTCATGTCCATTGGCCAGGCCCAAACTTTAAAAAAGTTATTTTGCGAGAGCAACTTTTGAACTGAGACTTTTCAAACTAAAGTATAATTCAAAATTGCATTCGCTCTTTGTTTAGATCAACACACATACAGTATCAGAAGTGCCCTGTGGAGATTTTTCTTGTGAGCAAATGTCTGTTTACATTCAGTGTTACTCATCAAAATGCATTGTGTGCATCCCTGAGACCTAACACATTTGCTGAATATATTTATTTCCTCAAAAAAATGCATTTTCTAATGTTTAGAAACCTGCATTGTTCACATCCATGTTCGCTGGCTTGCATTTGTTCTATACACATCCTTTGTTGTCACTTGTCGTATATTGTATATTAAGAATAATTGTATATCTTTTAAAGGGGTCAAGCTATGGAATGCATGTGATGCATGAATTAAATACATCTATTTCACCATTACCATAATAGATAATGGTGTACAAAACATTTGGAAATTAATTATTGTTTTAGTTATTGACTTGTTTTTATTTCAATGTTTTGGGGCTTTTCTGTACAATATAAATATTAAAAAAGGGTTGGTAATAGGGTTGCAACATTTCGGGAATTTTCAAAGTTGGAAACTTTCCATGGGAATTAACGGGAATTTATGGGAATTAACGGGAATTTTGGGAATTAACGGGAATATATACGGGAATGTAATCCATTTAAAGCAACCCAAATGCACTAAGTCATTCTAACAATGTTATTTCAGTCCTGGCAAACGTTCTAGACAGTAAAAAGCAGTGTTTTCAACTAAGCATTAAAATATTTATATCATTATTTATATATTAAATATATTGTTTTAGTTATTGACTTGTTTTTATTTAAATGTTTTGGGGCTTTTTCTGTACAATATAAATATTAAAAAAGTGTTGGTAATAAGCCTTAGCTTTAGCCTATACATTTTTGGCTGATGCCTATGTTTTGTTTATGTTTAACATCAAAGTAGGCATTATGTGCACATGCAACAACATTTGGACCCAACCATAAATACATTGGTCTATAGCTCTTCTAGTGGGCAAAGTATCCATAGGGTTCCTTTTAAGGGACTGTATGTGACCATGCTTATTTGCAAATGTATACATTTAAGTCATGCAAATATCTGTGTTCATACAGTATATACACGTGCACACATGGATCAATTACCAAGCAACCAGGCAACCACAGTCACTGACATGATCATACAGTATGTATATATAATGTAATTCAATGATCCAGTAAATGTACACACACAATCACACAGAGTCATACTATATGTGTGCATTCGATAGAAATACAGACATCCTTCACCTTTCCTTCAACAACATGACTGACATCATCCCTTTCAGGCAAAACCTAGCAACACACAAACAAAAACACTCACACAAGCTCCTCTACAGTAGAGTGTGATGCCCCCTCTCCACATGAAGTATCAGCCATTGTTGCATGTAGCATTGCACACTTTTCCTTTCCCATCTTCCTCCTCCTAACAGCAGCTTCCTTGTTTGTTAACTTCCCCTCTGTGTGTCTCTCTCTTAGAAAAGATGCTCCAGCGCTATGGCAGCCTGCCTGGGAAGCTCCACATGATTGAGCTGGAGAAAGACCCCTCGGCTCACGGGCTGGGAATCAGCCTGGCAGGGAACAAAGACGGCTCCAGGGCCCGCATGAGTGTCTACGTGGCCCATATAGACCCTCAAGGGCCCGCCGCTTTAGACGGGAGGATATGGGTCGGAGACGAGCTACTGGAGGTCAGGAAGAGAGTGAATGGGGTGTGGTAAAGGGACAATCGGTTAGGGAGGGTTGAGATGAATAGATATTGGAGGGTTTTTAGGGGCCAAGAAGTCCTAGTCGAGGTGGTCAAAATCTAGAACAACAATAAGAGAGCATTGGGCGGTGGGAATGGGGCATGGACGAGTAAACAGCGTTGAGCACCTACCTGTGTAGTAGGGGTGTAAAAAAAAACATCGATATATCCTTTCATTGTCAAAATTTCTAACCGTATCGATGCAACGCCCAGGAATTGATTGTTTTTTATTTAAAGGTGCTTCGAGGAACTTTCAGTTTGTGTTAAGTCTTGCACCCCCTTTGGACAAAATTATGTAGTGTTTTTACGACTCCAGCGGTTGTTCCTGGGTGAGCGTACCCATGACAAAGGCAGTAAGAAAAACTATATTGTTATATCGTATTGTGATGAAACCAAACATTGTTTTACACCCCTACTGTGCAGTAGATTTATCAGACAAATTGCCACTTGAAAGATGCTTGGTGGTGCTGGGCTAGAGAGGGGGGAGGGGAGTTAGAAATACATGGCATATTAATGTGTAGATAAATAGGATAAAAGAAAATGCCCAGTGGTGACGAGATATTTACCAAATGTGTTTTTTTGTTTTGTTCTGGTAGATCAACGGTCAAATCTTATACGGCCGGAGTCACCAAAATGCAATCACCATCATCAACAACGCTCCGTCTAAAGTCAAGATTATTCTCATCAGGTAATACGAAGAGGGATTTGCTGCCCACATTCACAGTTCTCATAAACTTTAAAACGAAAAAGGATACAGGTGTTGATGACCATATTTGGCGGAAACATAATATAATAATGTTTTTTTATGTTATTTTTTTAACTAGGAATAAAGCAGCTCCTGATCAAATGACACAGTTTGAAGACACAGTCGACACCCAGACAGACTCTGTGACGCATAAAGGATTACCCACAGACGTCCAGCACATCACCCTACCTCAGGTGCAATACCTTTAGTACAATCTTGGCCTTTGCTATCGCTAGGCTTCCAGCTGCACAACTCCAAACAGCTCAATGCAACCGGTTGAGTGGTAGCCGACTTTTTTTCTAACAACGAAAAACAAAAATGCAAATTCTCTTGATACTAGAGAACACACTGTATAATGATTCATCCCACACATGGTAAATATGATAACAAATACAGATCTCATATAAAGCACTGCTATCCGATTCACTGACTCACAGTTTCTTTTTTTCTGTTTCTTTTTTTTCAAATCTTCCTCCAGGATTATGTAGGTCTTGGCCTCTGCCTGGCGGAGGAGGAGTCCAAGGAGGCAGTGGTGGTCAGGTCGCTCATCCGACAGGGCACTGCCAGTAAGGTGTGACATCATCAGTTGCATCACCACCATGGTCCTCAACTCGTTCATTAGTTTTTACATAAATATGTTTTCTCGTTAGGTATTCTATTCCTCCATGTAGCCACCATACTGATACTGCATCTCAAACCTATCACTCTCATTTTGGTGTCTTACTTATAATAGGCATACATCTTCACTTGTAACTTGAAGGTATCCGAGTTTGTTTAGGTTCCAATGAGAAGTGTCATCTCACTGAATTTGGCCTTCATCAAAGTAGAACTCATTCGTATAATTATTTATGGGAATTTGTATTTAAGCGCACGGGTTGCATATCATTTAATCAAATTGTTGCAACTGTCGAGCCTCATTGGCTCAACTGTAACTTTGGGAATCAATACTTATTAGAAAAAAGAGGACCACATTATATGCAGCCGTCAACTGTGACGAGTTGGCTCTAGTCTCTTGGTGTCTCTGGTAACATTTAAACTAGATTAACTTTTGAAGAACCCCATTTAAATCTTGAGTAAGTGTGCTTATGAATTACTATTGTATCGTATTGTTAGTTTGACGAGGTTTCATCTATTCTCTGTTAATTTTTATTTGGCTGATTTTTTGTCATTTCTTGTTGTTGGTTTTTGTTTGACTGTTTGTTTTGTTTTTGTTTTATTGATATAATGTGATTTTATATTATTGTTTGTTTTAATTACTTTCTGTGTGGACCTCAGGAAGACTAGCGACTACCTTGTAGAAGCTAATGGGGATCCAAATAAAGAATAAGAATAACTTGGAGATGATGGGTTTTATAGTGATGTCGTCATGTACTAATGAGCTCTTGTGTAGGGCCCCCCTAGGCAAAAGTTAAATTCAGATACTTGTCCAGAGGGTGTGTTTGGGATTTCTTTCTCTTTTTTTAAACTAATTTCCTCTCCATTCTGCTGTTACATACGCTTTCATACATTTTGCTCATCTCAATCTCTTATTCATGTTTGTGCCGGTGGTGCAGGATGGCAGGATCAAAGATGAAGACAGAATCCTAGCTGTGGGTGATGAGCCTGTGGCAGGACTGTCAGTGGACCAGGTATAAACACATACAGACACACACACACACACACACACACACACACACACACACACACACACACACACACACACACACACACACACACACACACACACACACACACACACACACACACACACACTATGCAACTTCAAGGTTAAGCTGATTTGATGATGTGTGGCTCACCTGTCTTCTCTGTATATTCAGGTGTCCAGTTTGATTCTCAAACACCGGTTCACTGTCAAGCTCTCCGTCAGCCGCTCCAAGAGTCTCTCCTCCACTCCTTCTCTCCCTCTCCCGACGTCTCCATCCCATCCCTGCTCTGTCGCTCCTGCCTCCTCCCTCGCCCTCCCAGTCCACTCCTCTTCAACCATCCACGCCACACAGACGTCTCCAATCGAGCCATCTGATTGGCTAAGATCAGCTCCCACCACCTCTGACCCCCTGGGCTGCCCAGTCGTGGCTGGCAGGGAGACCGTCATAGAGATTTGTAAAGGGAACCTAGGCCTGGGCCTAAGCATTGTTGGAGGATTTGACACTCTGCTGGTGAGAGCAGCGTATTGATATTGTCACACTCAATTCCAAAAAAAAATCTGCACCTTTTTTGTTTATGAAGTTAATTAAAAAAGTGTTTCAATTGAACTAAATTGAATTATCTGTAATGATGTGTGTTCTGCTTTTTCCACCAGGGGGCAGTAATAGTCCATGAAGTCAATGATGGAGGAGCAGCACAGAGAGATGGAAGGCTGCAGGCTGGAGACCAGATATTAGAGGTATATTGGGTACACAACAACATACTGTTGGTTTCTCATTTGACAGAATAACCCAGTGCTTATCCAAATATGTTGTAATAAGATGGCATTGCAATACTGTTTAGTAATATCATAAAACATAATGCAACTCACACACTTTAGTATGTTTATGTCAAAATAAATATTTGTTATGGCACGTGACCAAAATGATTGTCAATTTCTGTAAATGTCCCAGTGTTGGGCTGTCAGCAAATTCTAATCTAAAGCCATTGGGCAAGATGTTCCAAAGCTAATAGGGAGTGAATGGTCAAGAAATACACACATACATCTTTAAGATGCTGGGAAGAGAACAAAAAGAACAACAAAATCAGCATGCACGCATCATGCAGAGGAACAGGAATGATTGCTTCAGAGCGTTAAACATACACATTAATCATGATGAAGCACCTCTTGCCATAAGTTGTTGTCAAACCTATCTGGTGTTTCTGTGATGTACACATACAGTTACTCCCCCATCTTGCCTTTGCTCCTATCACAAAAAACTACAAGCTGTTATAAAACTACAGCCTGTCTTCTTCTGTCCTTCTCCCAGGTTAATGGTATAGACCTGCGACTGGCCACACACGATGAGGCCATTGGCGTTCTGAGACTCACCACCCAGCGTGTTAGCCTGTGTGTCTTTAGGCACCAGGAGGCCTACAGGGAGGAAGACCTGTGGGATGTCTTCAGCCTGGAGCTCAGGCCTGGTCCTGGAGAGGGGCTGGGCTTCACCACTGTGGGGAAGAGGTACAGTATATGTAACCATGTATAATGTTGTTTAGCAAATGAGGAACATCCTAATTATACTGTACTTTCAGGTATACCAGTCGGTCTACATTTGTACGTTCAAAATGTATGTTAAATGACATTGGACATTTTAATTCAAGCCTAGGTCATGCAAACTATAAAATGATGATGATGATGATGATGATATAAACAAGCAGCATAAATGCAACCGCACATTTCTGTCCTCTTGGACCTTGTGTCAATGAGAAATAATTTAAGCCCTGTGTTCGCTGAATTATAACACCGTATGAAAAAGTAAATGACACAGAACTGTCCCTTACCTCCAATTTACCCAGGATCCTCTTTTTGGTTGGTAAGTTTAAGTCTGTTAGTTAGTCGATTGAAATTTGCAGTATGCTTTTTACTTTTCAGCAGTTTTACAGCAAATCCAAAAAACAATTTAACTTGAACATGAAGGGTTTGTGATTATTATTATGTTTCGTTGAAGGTATGAGTTAACCTTAAACTAATTTCTGTTCTTCAAAATACCAATTACCCTTTAAAGCCTCCAAATCTCATTCGGCGAGGCGAAAATGTCCCAGATTCTCTAAGCATCCATCGCAATTTTAAAAAAAAGTTTCTCTTCAATGGAGTGTCTGATGGTAGCATTTGCTTGTATACATTACAGAAGGGAATATCATTTTTGTTGTTGAAGAATCAAGACAATTTTTATAATTATTATTTTTTTTTTAAGTAATTCAGTTCTCCAGTCAAGGGTGTATAATAATTAAATGTCTTTTATGTCACCAATTATGTAAAGGTAAACTCCCCTTTTCAAGTATCGTAAGAGGAGAGTGTTCTCTAGCGGTGAAGCCTTTTCCCAGATAGAGGTCAGGGGGTCATGTAAAAACAGAGGTGACAGAAACATAATGAAATCACACACCGTTACAGCTTCTACAATTCACCGTGAAGGGTTAGAGAACCAAGGCCATAGGGTCGAAACGCAGTGTGGAAGACAGACACTTTGCACATTACTTCCAAAGACCGTAGGCGTAGGTTTTAAAACAGCTTCATGTATTTGCACAATCAAGTGTGACATTATGCAAAACAGGCCGGCTCGCTGGGTCACATAATTCCTTCTATGAGCGCCGAACAGACGCTGTTTATTGACCTCTGTTTTCTTTCCCAACAGTAATGACACGGGCATCTTTGTGTCAGATGTCCTCAGAGGAGGCGTAGCAGATTCAGATGGCAGGCTGTTTCTAGGCGACCAAATTCTGTCAATCAATGGGGAGGACGTTCGCGCAGCATCGCAGGAACACGCACACAAGCTGCTGCAGGTCGGACACACTCACACAAACACACACACACATAGCGAGGTGTTGGATTTCATATGGAGTCAATCGTCTTGAGATATGTCACTTGGTTTCACAGAGTTGCAGCGGAGCAGTCCAGCTGGAGGTGGCTCGTTTTAAAGCTGGGCTGCAGTACTCACAGCAGAGCCAGGTACACAGTTTCACGTGGTTGTCTGTGTCTCATACATTCCAGGCTATTACAAGAGAATGTAGAACTATATTAGGAATTTAGATTTAGGTTTTTCTGTTTGTGTCTCTGGTTCAACTATTGCTCTCTTGCACTTTTTTTTTAACAATAGCACTTTGTGAATTTAGGAGTACCTTAAGTTTTGTTTTATCCAGAGCGAAGACTCGGAATGTTCCACACTCACCCCCCTGAGTGGATCAGATGCCTCCTTCGGCCACCAGAGGGAGACAGGTAACTAAACGTTGCCCTAAAGTGTTCTGAAAGAAAAACACATCCATATATTATTAATATAAATCTTCATTAATAAGAGTTGAATCATTGACACGTGTGTTTTACATGTTCAACTATTAAGTTGTACTGTAAAGAATGTTGTTAATCCTCTTAAAACTTTCATCTCTTTCACCTTCCACAGCATTTCAACACTACCCCGGCTTCAGAAAAGTGATAATACAAAGAGTAAGGCATAAAGTCTTGACTTAATAATCAGTATTTTAATCTTTTTATTTGTGCCACATATTGTCTTGGAGCACCTGACTTTCAATATCTTAATGGAGATTTTAAGAAAGTTGTTTTTTGATTGTCACTCCGAAGAGTTTTGTTCTTTTAGTCAAATGAGAAACTCCAATATACATACTGTATAAGCTACATAATAATAAAGAGTGTATGTTGTGTAAGGAACCTGCCATGTATTTTACCGCTATTGTCTCTTTATTACATGTGTGGTATCACTGCAGGGTCCATGTGATTCCCTGGGCATCAGCTTAGAAGGAGGAGTAGGCAGTCCCCATGACAACAAATCACTTTTTATAGCTGCCATGGATACCGATGGACTGGCTGCCAAAACAAGGCTATTACAGGTAGGGAGTGTCAATGTACGTACTGTATATGTGCCTCTGTGTGTGTGTGTGTGTGTGTGTGTGTGTGTGTGTGTGTGTGTGTGTGTGTGTGTGTGTGTGTGTGTGTGTGTGTGTGTGTGTGTGTGTGTGTGTGTGTGTGTGTGTGTGTGTGTGTGTGTGTGTGTTTGTACTAATCACATGGTAAGGGCTTTAACACCTGTCTGAGACAACCAATCAAAACTAACAAGGTTAATAGTGTAATGACTCGATTTTAAGTTGGTAGGCCTATTTGTACTATGACTGTGGGTAGAGGTAAAATGGAGGTCAAGCTTTATTCTGATGCATATCTATTAGCATGCTTTCACATGCATATACAGTATGTTGAGATAAATACCAATGTTTCAACAATGCAATCTGTCAAAAATACGCTATACAAATAATGCAATAGAATTGGTGGGTTCACTTGGTCTCCTCAATTTTACATAGAAATATAGCATCTTAAACAATATCATAGACATACAATACAAAACATAAAATATAGATTAAGGAAATGCCAAAATCTGAAATAAATATAATATCAAAATAGAGGCCTTTCCATTTGCATTTGAGTAGGAAAAGAAAACCACTAAAAGATTTTAAAAAATATATATAAATTAAAAGAAAGGAAATTGGATAAAGAAAGAAGAAAAAGAAAGGAGGGTTGTATGAAATCTTTAAAAGGAAAATGGGTAAGTTATGGTGGTGATTAGTTATGTAACAGTGTTGATTTAAAGGCAGGGTATGTCTCCAGGGAATTAATGTTCAGTAAGTCAATAAAATGTCCTCGCAACTGTAGACAAGTGTGTGTGTGTGTGTGTGTGTGTGTGTGTGTGTGTGTGTGTGTGTGTGTGTGTGTGTGTGTGTGTGTGTGTGTGTGTGTGTCAAACAGACAGGAGACAGGATCCTCACTATCAACGATGTGTCCGTGGAAGGAATGACTCGTATCCAAGCTGAGCTGCTGCTGAAGAACGCCAGCGGAGCCATCAGTCTGCAGGTAATGTGTCCCAGTGAGACGAGCAGTAGTTCATCTAAAGTGCAACATGAGGCACCAAGTTCCAATAACATTAACAGGGTTTTTTTTTGTTCAGTGTTGTTAGAGAAAGGCAATAATAGACCATAACCTGCTTCCCCCTAGGTCATTATCGCTTTTATATAAACTACCATGAGAGTATTTAAAATAAACTCAACTCAAACATCAAGTAAAAATCTAACAGTTTAATTTGTCCCTTCATTGTCAGTATTTGACAAGTAAATGCTACTCTGTCATTTTAGGACGATAGTGTGTCTGACACTGATTTATTAAGTCTATGAAAAGAGTTTATTTTGTATGAGAGGAAAAATAGGTACTCCTCAGAAATTGCATGCCAACTGATCTTGATTCATTATATAAATACATAAAATAAAAATAAAAGTATGCAAAGGTTTCATATTTGTATTACTCATGGCAGTATCATGACGAGTGTGAGGATGTTATTGAAGCAGAAGGATATATGATTATTTTCCAACTGGTTCAAGTTTATTAAAAGCTTTCAAAAAATATGTTTAACCTAATACTTTGTGTGTATTTGTGTGTGTTTGTCTCTAGGTGGCAGCAGGTGACAGTGGGAGCAGCACAATGGACCACAATGATGTGTGGGAGCGGTCGTCAGGGCAGCCCAGCAGCCTGTCCTCTGGTAACAACCTCTGGTAAGAATCATTTTCCTGACAGCCTCCTGTTGTTGTGCCATCTTACTTTGCCAACTTACTTCCCTGTCTGTCAAGCAAATGTGCTTTTGGCCAGTATTTGGCAGTTTTCAGCTAAAGTACCAAAATATTATTTTGATTGTGAAATCTGCACTTTACTTACTGAGCTTATCAAATATATCAGTATTTTAAAGATTTTAAATAAATAAGAAGATAGCAAATCAATGTGTTGTACAAACAACTAAAATGAACCCTTGTTTATTTTTTTTTATCAAGAGACATCAGTATATCAGTCTTAAAGTAAATCTGCTGCAGTGCAAAACAGGCAACTAAACCCCAAGGTTGCGCTTAATATATTGCACTGTAGTCCTGCTAACAAAACTCTGATATACAGTTACTCTGAGTTTTTTTCACAGTTAATCACCCTCTTTTTTATCTATTGTCTGTCATGTTGAGATGAGATGAGATACATACACAAAAACACACACAGACACACACAGACACACACACACACACACACACACACACATATATATATAAAAAAACTAGTCAGTGCAACACTTTATCTTAAAAAAAATAAAAATAAACATGCACACTCCCAGCCACACACCTACATTGATTTTGCACTCTATTCCCACAGTGCTCGCATGTATAAAACCATCACTCTTGAGAGAGGCGCGTCGGGCCTGGGCTTCAGCATCGTAGGAGGGTTCGGCAGCCCTCACGGAGACTTGCCCATCTACATCAAAACCGTCTTCAACAAGGTGAGAGAACTACCCATCGGGGGAGAAACCTTTCATGGGGGATCCTGGGATTTGGAATTTTAATCTCAGAACAGCGTGGGGTTTGAGTCACACAGGAAGACGTGTCTGTATTCATAGACTGCGAGACGAGAACGCAAAGGGAGCAAGTAGGAAGCCAAGCCTTATCAACTGCAAACGGCTTAAGGGGTTTTGAATAGCTGGTGATTGAGTAATGATTGTATATATGTAAAGTAACTGAAAAGATACAGTATACCCATTTACTGTACAGTGTTACTGCTATGGTATTACATAATCTAGCAATCCAGGGTTTTATATTAAACATGTGTTTAAAAAAAAGTTCTCTATTTCAATCAATTGACACTTTACCTTTGAGTTCTTACACCATGGTCTTTGTATTGTAAGTCCTGGTCCCTCAGTGCTGTGACAGTGGTGTAGATTAGTAAGATCTTGTGAAGGACTGGTCTCTCTGTTTCCCACAGGGGGCGGCGGTGGAGGATGGCAGACTCAAACGTGGAGACCAGATCATTGCTGTGAACGGAAGCTGTTTGGAGGGGGTGACTCACGCCCAAGCAGTGGACATCCTGAAGAAGACCAAGGGAACTGTAGTCCTGACTGTACTCTCCTGAGTCCTGCCGTGTTCTGTCACTTGTTACTATGTCTTTTTGCAAAGTAGCCCAGTAAAAATTATGTAGCTATTTGTGTACATTTGTCCATATTCAAGTTTTCGGAAGCTACCTCTAACTGCAAACACAGCCCGGTGTTGTGTTTACATTTATTCAATCTTTATTTAATCTCAAAGGATCATTCAGAGCAAGCTCTCATTTGCAATTACGTCTATCATGAATCTATTTGTATTCATACAAATAGGATGTAAAGCACCAAAACAGATATGAAATAAGCTAATGTCAGCATTGAGGATATACTGAGTTATCCTGTTCAAGTTTTTTTTTTTTATATTGTTATGCACTCATATGCATCACTACCCATGTAAACACATTCATGAATAAATTACCATACCCAAACCTCTGAATCTGTCAAGTCCAATAGAAACATCTCCAAAAAAAATGTCACATGTTATTTACTGCTGTTTCTAGACTTGTGTTCATTCAGAGCTAACCGCTCCTGAGTGGTGAACTCCTAAAGACCCAAAACATGCCAAGTGCTTCTGCCAATCTTTTGTATGGCAATAAGGTTTTAGGACATTTGCTTTGAATTTTGAATTTTTTTTTCTTTTATTCTTACATGTACGTATAAGCGTGTCGTGGTTGCTTGCATAATCAATGGATTGCAAGACATGTTGAGAAATAGCAATGATAACCACCTTATGTTAGATTTTTTTTTTAATTACCAGTTACTGTAGCAACATATTTATTGACTGATTCATTATTTATATCTGTTTTCATAATCTTTGACTTGATCTTCTTTTTTTTTTAGGACTTGAAGTATTGTCATAGTGTAATGTGCAATCTTTATTTAGAAACCATCACCATCGCTGTTTTATATGAATGTATTCATACTGTGATATTTATGATTTCCTGGCAGTCATTTATTTAAATTCATTCATATGTCAGCAGTCACAACGCAGGCATCTGTGGGTTTGACATGGTGTAACATTGTGTAACTGAATATGCTGTAAATGTTCTGAATAAATGTTGATTTGTTAGACTTTTGGATACACAAACTTTTCATCGATCCATTATTCCGTTCACTCACTTCCTCATTTGTGATGTAACTCTATGTTTAGTGTAACAGAGAAAAACAAGCAGCTGCCTCCAACATGGTCCTATTTTAATGAGGGGATAATAACAACCTAGAAATGGCTCTTGACTGAACCTCTGTGATGTCTCTCTGGAATAGTACTGAGCAGTATAAGTCGGTGGATATCACATTGTTTGACTTTCAAAGCCCACAGATGCCGACCGGGAAGAAGTGTTTGAGAAATATCTGAGATTCCTGAACTGTTAAAACAATGACGTCCGTGCCTGCAGTTACATTTTCTTTTAAGGGTATATGCAAGAATCACTTTAGCATTTTCTGCATATTTTTGCATCTATTTCCAAAACCAGTGATCTGAATTTTTTGCCTCAGAGATGTTTCACTGTTGTGGTTCCGCTGTCTGTCTGTCTGTCTGTCTGTCTGTCTGTCTGTCTGTCTCTCTCTTTCTTGTCTTTGTCAAACATGAATATAGTGTATATTCAGGATCAGTCAGGTTTAGTAGAGGTGCCTCGATGAAGTGTGTGTCACACATTAGCACTAAATAAGAAAGGGATAAGAAAGGCAACAGAAGAGTGGAGGAGGATTAGTTAGAGAAATACAACATGGTAGAGAAAGCTAGAGAAATGGGTCTGAAGTTACAGGACAAAGACGTTTTTCAACCTGAGTCAGAGAAACGCTGTGCCAATATTTTATTTTTTTTGTAAATGCGCTGATCTTTAACTTTAATTGTCGGGAGTTACTGGTGACAACTTGACAAACAATAGCATTTGCTCAAAAATGTCTCACTTAGAAAATAGGAGGCATCGGGGGAGATTCTTTTCTGGGGCCTCCACATTAATCAAAGCCATCTGTTCACATCGCAAGCTTTATTGAAACCCAGCCATCGCAGTCTGGTTTATCCTTCTCCACATGAGCGATTGCTTTGCCTAAAGGCTGGCAGGAATAGGGTTTTAAGATGGAGAAAAAGGCATTAATGCATTTTGTGCACTTCACCATGAGGTTTTTGTTTATTTTTTATTTTTTTATTTTTTACAATATGATAATTTAAAATGTAACTCTTATATCTGCTTTGGCATCTAAACACAAATCTGCATATTTTTAAGATGATGATTTTTTTATATTAAGTGAACTTCAATGCATTGCTCTTGTGGGAATAGCAGGGACGGACAGATGCATTGATATATCTTTTCTTCTCTTTCCTTTTAGCAAGAAAAGTTATCTGCTGGTTTTCACCACCAGACTCAAATTCCCTTCCCTTCAAACATTTATGAGGAATATGCGAGGAGCAGGCCACAGGCAAAGGGATATTTCCCACTCCACGGCCCCTCTATCCCTCTATTAAAAGCTACAGTGTATTGTGAGTGAGAGACTGCAATGCATTTATCAGCCCTTGAGAGAGAGACGACTTTAATGAGAGCACACTCGACATGAAAGGCACTAATGATCCTCTCTCCTGGGAGAGCGGCAGTGGCCAAATGATTGCTCTGTGTGTGACTGTCACTTCTATCCGCGGGACTGTATCTTTTTTTTTTTTGCTGTCTGTGTAACCTGCTGGTACAGAGAGAACAGCCAACTGATGGTGGATCCAAAAAATAAATACATCTCTAGCTCTTCTCCTTCCCCAGGAGATTCCTTTTCAAGATATCAGCCTGCACTGCAAAAATGCCAGTCCCAAGTAATTGAGTCCAGTGCTGACTTGTTCAAAGTAAGTTGAAAATATTCCATCAGGGAAATGTAACTATAGCCTACATAAGTTGTTAGTTGTTCTCAGTAAACGACAGTAATCAATTGGATGCAAGCAGTTCCATGTCAATACTGATTGGGGTTGTTACATGGAGAAGACCCTGATGGGGAAATTTGGTGCAGACTGCAGAGGCACACATATGTCATGCCATTTTATTCAGTGGAATAGCCTGAAGCAAGAAATAATTAGACACTGCCATACAGTTATAGTAGGGAGGCACTGTGTGACATGCCACATCATTTTATAAGAAAACCACCCTGCCTTATTAAAACAAAAGTATACGTCTAAATAATTTCAATCTTTTCAATGCAGATTATGAGGAGTTTTCTCTCTTTGACCCGTTCCTTTGGTTCAACTATGTTTCAGGCAAATCCGTACCCAAGATTTTACAAACTAGTGAGGCAATGGGTTTATGTAGCACTTCCCCCACTTAATAGTGTATTGTGCCTTGATGGAAAGACACTGGACAGTTTACAGTTGTTTGAGGGTTTAATGTGGTGTTTAGATTAAGAATTTGAGTGTAAGATCACACAGGTCATTGTTGAGTTAAGTTAAGTCAAGTTAAGTTAAGTATGATGTAATGAGTGAAATATGTGGCTATTGATGTCAAGGACATGACTTGTAAATTGAATCCTCCTCCTCTGGTCGCAGTAATGTTTTATATCCACAAGGAGGCGGTAAGTGTGCTGGTAATGAAGATGGAGACATTTGCATGGACTTAATCAAATCGATACAGCACATGGTTTGAATTGCTGCTGGTTTGCCTCAGGCCCAGCCAATGTTGTGCCTGCAGCAATAGGCCTCTAGTTTTTAAGACCTGCCTAGCATATCATTCACACAGTTACAGGACTAGATTAAGTGCAGCGATTAAAGGAACAGGAACACAAACCTGACATGACTGGTTGCCATTCATATTTCATATCGATGAACTTTTGTCATGCATAGCTGTATTGCCTGCTGTGTAACTAAAAGCTGAAACAGGCACACTACAAGCGAGAAATAGTCCTCCTCTATAGTATCTACCAATGGCAAGTTGCCCATTCGTTATACTGTATACTGAACTGCTGCAGGCAATCTGACTTCTTTGGGCTGCAGTCTGATCTCTTATGCTGTATGTGTATCTGACAGACTCTGCCAGCCAAATACAATGTATGGCAAAATAACACTGACACAGACACTCAAGAGTTCTGGGTTCAAAACCAGTTCGACTTTATTAGAAGAAGCGTAGGGGAATACAAAAAAAAGCAAAGCAAATGCATGTAAATGTTAAGGCCTCTCGGAAAGGAAAGACGGACTCATCAGACGACAGACTGTGACTTGCCCAATCTCCGGTCATCCTCCGAGTAGCGGCGGAAGGTTTCTCCCAGCAGAGGCTCCAGCGCCTCGGCAGAGTGGTAGGAGCGGGCGCGCACCGCACAGGCAATGACTCCGCCCACCACCGCCACCACCAGCACCGCGGCAACCACTGCTATGGTGATGATCTCAGACAGGGTGTAGGCACGGGCTGTGAACAAAAGAGAGAGAGTAAGGTCATCTTGGGTAATTTTTGTGTGTATGTGTGTGTGTGTGTGTGTGTGTGTGTGTGTGTGTGTGTGTGTGTGTGTGTGTGTGTGTGTGTGTGTGTGTGTGTGTGTGTGTGTGTGTGGGTTGCTGCTGCTGCTGCTGCTGCTGCTACTCACCTGGCCACTGGACCTCGTAGGAATATCCCAGGTTGGCTGGGGCCGAGACAAACATCTCAGCGTTGGTGACAGGTGGCCAAAAAGGCACCATGTTGAATCTCCGGTTGTGTCCAATGGGTGCGTTCTCCTCTGGGTAAACTATCTCACCTGAGAAAAATTAGGATGAGAAAAGAAAGAGGTTTATCCACCCACCTATTCATGAGTTATGTTCCTGTACCTGTATCTGCATCCTGCTCAGTGTGTGTGTGTGTGTGTGTGTGTGTGTGTGTGTGTGTGTGTGTGTGTGTGTGTGTGTGTGTGTGTGTGTGTGTACGAGTGTGTGTGTGTGTACGAGTGTGTACGAGTGTGTGTGTGTGTGTACGTGTGTGTGTGTGTGTGTTACCTGGCTGGTGCCTGCCAAGCCACTCGTCAAAGATTGCGTCGGTGAAGGTGTGCAGCAGGACAAAGATGGGATCGTTGGGTGAGAGGTGAGTCTGTCCTCCTGTCCCGTTGAGGAAGAGGTGAGCCAGGTTGTGGAGGCTGCGGATCACAGGATCATACGTCCCCTGGGGGGCGCTGTAGCCTGGAAAATACCCAACAATGAAAAGCCATTAAAGGACAAGTAAGTGATATGGTCCTTCTAGCTAACTTCCTGTCAGTGACTGCAGTTAGCAGTCCCCTCCCTCGTTGCAACGTCACCATCACATGAGCACACAGCCCTATTCGTCAGATAGTGCCGCAATGGAGAGCAGCAGCAGCACAGAGACCCGGCTCTTTTTAGAGCTCTGTCTCCTGATTGGATAAAAACGAGCGGGATACTCAAAATTTTATCTGGCAATTACTGCAAAGCTAAATGACTGGGAGACCCGTATTATGAAATGGCATACTGTTTAAGTGATTGCTGTATGAGTATAGTGTGATTCAACATTTCTATTAAGGAAAAAATATCACTTACTTCTCCTTTAAACGAAAGCTCTGATTTACCAAAGTTAGGAACAACAAATGCTGTGTTGGTGCTACGCACAAGTGCATGTGGGTGCAGGGTCCAGTGTGTTTTTTTGGAGATGTGTGTGTGTGTGTGTGTGTGTGTGTGTGTGTGTGTGTGTGCGTGCGTGCGTGCGTGCGTGGGTGTATTTGGCTTCGTATGTGTGTCCGTGCAGCATGTGTCTGTGTGTCAGCAGCTCGATAGCCTCAGCTAAGCTGGACTGAACCTGAACAACATCCTCCTTTTCTTTGGTTAAGAGGAGGATTATATATCTTAAGCGCTTCGCTGCTTTGCTTCTGACCCGTGACGCACCACTGACTGCGCACCTTCAATGGTGTTCCTGAAGCTCTCAGAAGAGGTGGAGTAGTAAGGCGGAGTGTCGAAGGTGTTGAGCTCCAAACAGTCCAACACATCCTTGGGCTCTGGCAGCCTCTGCACCATGGGCCGAGCCACGTTCCCAGCCGGGTTCCTCCTGATGGGACTGGTCTCTGTGCCTGGTGGGTGATAAGAACAGGAGCCCAAGGTGAAAGATAATCCAACCTCAAGGCAATGCAATTACCTCTACACACAGATAAGAGTTACATTCTGTTGATGAAATAAACAGTCAGATTGTAGTTCTGTAGACTCAAGCCATTGGTCCCCACAGATATGGGAGGAAAGTTGATGTTGGAAATGTTGTATTATTTACTTTCTAATTCTGTGTGCTGCTGGGAGTCTAGACTAGTTTGAAGAGTCTTAAACATGACAGGGTGCCAAGTTTTCTTTTTTCATTATTCATTATGAGTCAACAGAACTGAGAGAGTGAGAGCCCTTTGAGTAGACTAACATTTTTTTTTTTCCTTTTGTGAGCGTGATCCCTTTCTTTCTCTTTTGGCGCTTTCTCTTTCGCATGTGAACGCTCACACACACACACACACACACACACACACGCGCGCGACATACGAGCACATTAAACAGAAGGCTACATAACCGAGTTGTCTGTCTGTTTGAAGATTATTCCCTCAGATCAAAAGAGCAAGTAGACTAGATTCCTGTCTTCAACAGGCACATGCACAAATGAGGCAACCCCCTTTAACCCATTTAAGGGGCTGTTGCTTGTTGACGCAGGAAATACCAGGCCTGTCATGACTCTCCAAGGGGATTAATAAGACACATAATCACTCACACGTCGGCCACTCACATGTTTTACCTGTCACCAAATTCCTAAAATCCTATTAATATACATACGCTGTTGCTATAAAAGGACCCCCACCTAGACCCCACCCACCCCCAAATGGGTTTATATCAGAGCATTACAATTGACAATGTTCTATTGTTCCACAATACCAGATGAAAATTGCTTTAAATTTGGAGCCTTTGAAAAACGGTAGTGATTAAGGGTTATAATCTGGTGCCAGTGTAGAATGAGATCCAATCCCTACAAATCTGATCACCTAAAATCCTGGCTTATTGCGGTGTTACACAGTGTTGCTTTATATTCTAGTATAAAACCCGCTTCAACCATTGGGGAATTAACTCTTGTGTTCTGATGTCTGCTATTAAGAACAATGTTTCAAAACCCAGTGTTTTAAGAGGCTGTGTGTACAGTACTGTGGACGCACACGCACTACATCAACTCAGAAGAAAAAGTTGTTTCACAGGTCGTCTAGTTTTTCGAACAAACTGTAGTAATGGCCATGAGCAATAGCCAATGCAGCACAACAGCTGTGAGGTGTTATTTATAGCGGCTTATGTTCTACATGCTCCCCTTTATGAGCTCTTTGCCCTCTTTTTCTGATGCAGCTGAGACTATGCTGTATATCAATGCCGCTCTCTTTTGCACGGCGTGGTATTTGTGGATTATTATATATATATATATATATATATATATATATATTTATATTCTTTTTTTCTCACAGAAGCAGTCCTTTCTTACCATTGCAGACGGTGCCAAAAGTGTCATAGTCCTCCACGCTCTCACAGATGACCCTCCACTGGGAGAAGACAGAGTTGGAGCTGATGCCGCTGATGTCGAAGGAGCTCCGGGATCCCAGCAGGTCATCGGTGCAGATGTCGCACTCGCTCCCTCCGATGGCAAAGTTCCAGTAGGGCAGGGCAAAGGTGGGCTCGCCAAGCATGTCCTGCAATACGGCATATGTAATGAAAGGGACAAGGGTTCACAGATGGATCAGTTTTTCCTGTAGGATATCCCCCTGCTCTCTTTCTCTCTCTCTCTCTCTCTCTCTCTCTCTCTCTCTCTCTCCATCTCTTCAAATCCCTGCACTCCTTTTCATCTCATTTCATTCATTCTTCATTTATTTTCTTCTTTAATTCAAACAGATATAGAACATGAAATATAAAGCAGGTGTGATACAGCATAATACAATAATAAAAAACACAAAACAAAATTATTATAAACAATACTTCAAGGTGCATTATGTAACTTTGGGTTTGTCAGATAAGTGAACATATTCTAAGGTATAGTCTCATAACTGTATAAACAAACCTTCCTCACAGGGAAACTAGATCCCAGGTATTCTGTTTGAAGTTAGAAAGCTTCCTCAAAAGTTACTGTTTAACTGTTGTTGTTGTTGTTGGTGGTGGTGGTGGTGGTGTATACAGCAGCAGGGCCCGCAGTTTGGTTTACTGGCGTATTCTGATTTTATAGGTTTGGTTCAAGGTGCCTCAAAATAATTGATATTTGATGTGTGATGCTGGAACTATTCAATAATATGAACGACATGAAGAGTAAATGTGTGTTTTGTAAAAGTAAATGCAGGCTCTGAAAATATAAACAAATCTTTCCTTCTCATGAAACTGCATAGTGCACCTTTAAATAATACATTTATCTCATCATCCCATCAGGCCTCTTCTACTGTATCTGCTTCCACTTTTCCTCTCCACTACTCCCCTCTTTCTCCCTCCATGCCTCCCTTATTCCCTCCCTTCCTTCCCTCTAATCACCTGCATGTCTCTTTCCAGTTGCAGAAGGTGAAAGCGGTGCCAGGTGACGAACCCGGGGCCCTCGTGAGAGAAGTCCACCCCTCCAAAGCTGGTCTGGCCCGGCCCCAGGAAGGTCTTACTGACAGAGTAGTAGTGGCTCCAAACAAAGTAGTTGTAAATGGTGATGTTCTCAAACTGTGGGGTGTTGCCATCAGGCCCCATCACTTCCTGGTACCTACAGATGAGGAAGCAAATTCACTTTGTGTAATTCTCTGCCTGCACGCTCTATGCTCTAACTTGACCTGTTTGTCCTCTCATTTTTCCAAGCAGAAACACTTTTATCTCCACTATATTTTATTTCTGTGTCCAGCTATCTATAGGGGAACATGGTGTCAAATGTAATAAGTCCTGTACCGAAGATATTTTTTAGCTTTGGCCATTAATGTACTGCAGTAGAAGACATTTCATTTTTCTTAATAGGAGGTTTAAAATTGTTCTTCTGTCTGAAGCGGAGAATTGCTTCAAAAAAGTAATGTACTAATCCTCCACTGACTGGGAAAGGAGGTTATTCACAGATCCATGTAATGTTACTTGGAGGATTATGAATCCCTTTACTCCTGGTGCTTAAACTGATAAGTTGCTTTTCCACCTGCAGCCTCATCCGTAAAGGCTGCCGTGAGAACATTTCTATGGTTTCACTGATTTTAAAAGCACAGCATGGGTTCACCCACATGGCTATATTGCTGAACCTTTAACTGCCAGACGTAGTCAGACTCAGCCAGCCAGTCTGGATAGAGGTATAATTCTTTCTTTGTTATTATTTCATTAAAATCAGTTTAATGTTTGTAGCAGTATTTTTATTTGAAAGAATATTTAAAAAAGAAAAAAAAGTGTACAGAATGATTGGAATAATGTAGTTGTTGGTATGCTTATGTGTATGTACCGTCGTGTACAGATGACCAGGTCGGGGTGGACAGTCCTCTTAGCTTGGTCCAAAGCATTCACAAATGCCTGCTTATCAGCGGTGCTCATCAGCATGATATTCCTCCTGACTGGAGTGAGGTTAATGTTGTGGAGAAAAGAAAAGGGGCAGTAAACAACAAGAGGTTGTTAGGGTTTATGAGGAACAAAGGAAGAGAGGAAGAAAGAACAATGTGATTCAAAATTACTATCACCATTCTCTTTCCTTAAGGTGCTACGAGGAACTTTTAAATATTTCTAATGTTTCCTCTGATGATCATAAATGACATGTAACAGCAAACGAGACCACCAGTGCAAAGAATGCTATTTTCACATAGTTTTTCTTAATGCCTTTGTCATGTCTACGTTAGTCTCGCAAAGCCAGACCAACCTACGTCTACGCTCACCCAGGGACAACAGCTGGGGTAGTAAAAACACCACCACTTTTGTCCAAAGGGGGTGCAAGAATGAACAACAACTGTATGTTCCTCGGAGCACCTTTAACAATAAATGCTGCCTTCATCCCCTCAGCTTCTAAGTCTTTGAGGCCTAATACTACTAAGACCTGGCAGTACGAGATAGACATTGAATCTATAGGTTGCCTGCGCTGCATGGCTTTTTGGATCAGGATCATTTTTTGTTCTCTTACCCACAGAGATCCTCTCATCACAGTTCGGCCCAGTCAGCCCGTGGCGACATCGGCCACAGTTGTAGCCGCTGAAGTTGCCGTTGCACTGGCAGGTGCGGTTGAAGAATCTCAGCGGCCACCTCTCCCTGTCGTCCCGCCCGGCGTAAGGGTACTGCGGGCCGTGGCGTCGGTTGTCCGCGGCGATAGTCACGCATTGGCCTCTGCCCGTGCTGGAGCCGCACTCGTCTGCCGCCGCCCCGGTGGGAGACGGGCAGCACTGGCCGCTCTGCAGACCCGCCGGGGTCACACACTCCCGGGGGAACTGCGCCAGTGTGCGGCTGGCACACAGCGTCACCACCAGGAAAATCGCTCTCCACATGCTGCTCATAAATCAAGAGTAGAAGAAGATATTTTCAAAATGCGTTATCTTGTTTTATATGCATCAGGTGAGTTGTATGGGAGAATAAAGCGGATAAAAAAGACAGCGTTTAAAGACATTCTTCACAAGTTGAGAATTTTTCTGCAAATTATCCATCCCTCCATCCTTTTTCTAAACCACTTATCATGCTCAGGGTTATAAGAGGGCCGGACTACTCTATCCCCTGCACACATTTTGGTGAGATGAAGAGCAGAAATTCAACACACTGCAGACACACTCTTCAATTAAGCTCAAGCCCCACTCACTCGGTTTGTGTTCTCCTGTTAAAGCCAATTGTCTTAATGTTATTCCGAAAACCTCACTTTTCACACGCCCCTGAAGGCACTGTGAAGCACTATTCATAATTTACAAAGCCATTAGCTTTCAACTCTTACAAGTTTGGAATAATTTTCAACGATATATATAATAAAACTTGTGAAGCTCATTGATTAGGGATGAATGAGGAATGAATGAAGAGGTGGCCAACAATGTGATGGGAGCAATTATTTTACAAGTGACCACGGACAACTGCCAAAGAAAAGCTACCAATTAAAATAGGAAGAAACTTGGAAAATGCATATCTTATGCAGGGATCATTCATATTATTAAATATTGCACAACTCAGACATTGTAAACAGCTAGTGCAAATGGGCTGCTATGTGGCAATCGGTTATATCTGAAATAAAATTAGATTTTCAACCTCTTACTTCAAAAAATAATTTTTTTATTACATTTTTTGCTAAATGTTTACTACACATAATGATACCGATAACAAATGAATACAGTGCAGGGAGAGGCAACAACTAAGTGTGCTTAGTTAAAGCATCCACCTAAATGATTTTAATTTAAATATACATTTGACTAATTTCACTTTCAGTTTGTAAACACACAAGACTTATTGCGTACCACAGTTCATTCATTATGTGAAAAAGTGTCATTGTAATGTGTTTCCCTACCTCTGACTGTGCGTGCTGCTCCTCTCTGTCTGCAGAACTGTTGCCCCCCCAAGAGTCGGCCCATTTCCCTCTTTTGGCTTAAATAGCTATTGAGCGCATGACCAGGCCTTTGTGGATTTTGTGTAAGCGCACACACACACACACACACACACACACACACACACACACACACACACACACACACACACACACACACACACACACAGTAGACACACAGTACACATGGATACACTTGAGGTTTCAAGCGCCTTCTCAAACAATCATTCACATGCCTTGTGATCCCAGTCTCCTAACACACTAACAAAATAAAAAAAAACTCAACTGGAAAATTGCATTCATGTTCAAGTCACACAAATAAGCTGATACACAACTTGGTGGAGGCATTCAGGTAGATTCTTGAATCCTTTTTTTTCACAAATGAGTAATTTGTTCCATCTTGTTCTTTATTTTTGGTTTCAAATCATCAACATTTCCTAAAACCTTCCCGTGCAGGGTAACTACAGAACAATCAACACTGGAGGCAAGAAGAGAAGAAAAAATTTAAACATTCTCATTTTAATTTGGTACTGCTCAAATCACAAATGACGATACAAAGGTCAGGAATTATGTAGAGTGAAAAATCGAATCAAGTTTTAAACTCCATCTAAATAATGCAAGTTCAACCTTTTCCTAGGCTAGTGTTGTACATTTTAATGAGACGCCATATATGGTTGTCCATGATACCGCGGCAGCACTATGGGAATAACTTGTACTGAATTGCTGACAAAATGTGAAAATCGTTCATACCCACTGCCCGTTTAACAATCTTTTTCAACAGCTTTGTACAGCATGACTGATGTGGTCAGTCTGAAAAAAAAAAACATTTCTTAACAATTTTTGTTCGAGCCTAAAGAGCTTACAGAAAAATCAAACTAGATCTGTAACATTATCACAATTACACACACTCACATACATGCACATGAGTTTTTACAACATGCCCGTTCACTCATTCACACAAGTGTGCTCACCTGTCAATGCACACTCCTACTTTCACACATTCACATGTGTCAAATGTGTTGATGTTATCTCTTGCTTTCATTTCACACACACTTACACACTCTCTCTCTCACACACACACACACACACACAGACGGACAGACAGTCAGAAACACCAAATAACAATGTGTTACATAGTACAGTAGTAATAACAGTCAGAATCCAAGGCAGTCTGTGTTGGGTTGGTTAAGAGTTGGAGAATTTAAGGGTAATTCATTGGGTGTTTGGGTAAATTGGAAAACGGATGGAGGGGTGGAGAGTGGCTTTTGGTTTATGTTTGTTTGTAGGTGTAGAAGGAAGGAGACAGAAGAATTGGAACCCCTAAAGAATGGAAGTCCTGAAGTCTTGTGAGGAGTCCGCTGGTCCTGGTCTACTGCTGGCCGACTCCTCTGTTGAGCTGGGCGGGAGGTCGGACATGACTAACCCATGATCCTCTTCGTGCTGCTCTTTGTTTTGGGCCAGGGTTGAAGCCACGCCAGATGGGTCAAATGCTGCTATCCTGGGCAGAGGGGGGGCAGTTGGCAGACATTGAACAGTCACCGACAGAGTACATGCAGTTGGAGCTATTTGACACGAATGAGGAAAGAAAAAAAATCCGCTTTTCCTGACAGACATGAGAAAGAAAAGAAAAAAAAGACTCAAGACTCATTCTGGTTGGGACACTTAGGGTACCAGTAAAAATTCAAACTCAGCTTAATGTGATGTGTTTTTATAATGGCTGTGGAAACGGCTGTTGGATATGGTGCTGCGAGCAAATGCGAATAAGGTCTGTTCATTTAAACTTCCATACCAGATGGAGAAGCTTGTTGGAAGGAGAAATGGCAGGAGGCAATCACACATCCAGATATAAAAAGATGACTTGACATTATTGACTAATAGCAGGTGATGTGTCCCGGGTGAAAGGATTTTTCTAAACATGCTGGATGAGTTTTAACATGCCCTAGTTGATTTACCCTGAAGGGTAATCCAAACTGCCATCTTACTGTAAGGTGTCATTGGTGTAAAGCGTGTACGCTGAAAGGGGGCTGCATCTTACCCAGAAAGGATTGGGGATGTTCATTGCTTCCTCTGATTCAATCTACCTCGGTGCACAAGAGAAATGTGCTTCTTGTCATAACCTCATAGATAAATATAGATAGATAGATAGATATAGAGATAGAGTTAGAGATAGAGAAAGAGATAGAGATAGAGATAGAGATAGAGATAGATAGATAGATAGATAGATAGATAGATAGATAGATAGATAGATAGATAGATAGATAGATAGATAGATAGATAGATAGATAGATAGATAGATAGATAGATAGATAGATAGATAGATAGATAGATAGATAGATAGATAGATAGATAGATAGATAGAGATAGAGATAGAGATAGAGATAGAGATAGAGATAGAGATAGAGATAGAGATAGAGATAGAGATAGAGATAGATAGATAGATAGATAGATAGATAGATAGATAGATAGATAGATAGATAGATAGATAGATAGATAGATAGATAGATAGATAGATAGATAGATAGATAGATAGATAGATAGATAGATAGATAGATAGATAAATGGATGGATGGATGGATGGATGGATACTTCCATCCACCTGAGTTTGATTGCTTTTGATGGCACGGGACGCGCAGTGATTGCATCACTGCACAACTCAAGAGGCGACGCTTTCTAGTTATTTTAATCACAATAATGAATGGCTCCTACATAATTGCAGGTATGGAGTAGCTCACATAGTCAGTCAACTGGCAATAGACAATAGACTAACGACAAACAATTTTTTTTTAAATGTCCATGATCTTCAAGATGCTTTTTTTCTCATTGCCTCCACAGTTCAACTACACTGAGTGAATTTGCTGCTTTTGCACCGTTGCTTCAGGCATCCTTATATGTACAAGGGGCAGCAGCGTGTGCCTTTACTGTTGAGATGATACGGCTGCTACAGATGTGACGTTTAGATAGTAATCTGAAAGTGACTTCTGTTGTTTGCCGGCAATGTTTTTAGTGGCTCCCCTCTTCCAATGACAACTGGATTGTCACTGCTGATAAAGTATCTTAACAAGGACACACTTCGAGATGACTCCGTCGACTGTTAAATAATTCAGTGCTGCTTTGTTATCGTCTCTGCGAGGCACGCGTCAGATTTTTCTTGCACACTCTCGCTTACACAAGCAACAGGCGTAAACTCATAGGATGACACACACAAGCACAACTTTAAGTGTGCATGTGAGTTTTGTTTCTGGGCAACGATTTTCTCTCAATCGCTGTCTTGACTTCTTTTCCCCATTTTTTTTAACACAAATCCTCACTCCGTACTTTCACATAGCAACTCTCCATACATAAACACCTCATGGCTTATTGTTGATCCAAGCCCGCTAGTCAGATTAGGAAATATAGTGGTATTACCCAGTAATGCTTTGGGTTCACAGGACTCAAACTCTCATGTGACCCAGTGTGCTGCCTCCTGAGCGCCTAGCTTACAAATCAGCCAGGAGGGAATCAGCTGAGAAGCACACACACTGGCTGGTTTCCTATGAACCACAAGTTTTCAGGTCAGTGCTTCACACATTAGTCGGCTGACAATGGGCAAGCCTGACATCCGGCGAGTGTTAATGACAAGGAGACTGATACTGTAGCAGTCAGTCTGGTGCTATAGCAATACAAACTCAGACTCCAGGGAGGGACTCCGGTAGAGAGAGAGGGAACTCAAAAGCCTATAGCAGTGAGGTAGTACTCTCTGAGCTCAGTTACACCTGTCATGTCAGCCTTGAAATGAAACGTTGAAATGGTTGACACAATCAGACAAAATCTACAGTATACATAGCAGCAATATATCTAACATTGACATTTCTAGAAAGCTTTGTCTTTATGTTCAATCTATATAGAAGGCTGGTGAACGCTATAACAAAGAGAATGTGTGTTCTGTATTTTTGATTGAAGTTTTTTGCTGTGAGCTTTGAAAAGTACTAAAGGGATGTGAATCATATGCCACTGTAAAGCCTGCTTAGTCGCCAGATCGCAAAGCAACTGAACATATGAACAACACCTATGGGAGATTTTAGACTGGTGTGTTGGACGGTGCTCTCTGCCACCGTCATGTATCAACATATAAGGTAAATCTCTTGGAAGGATGGTGTTAAACCCTCCAGTTAGAGCTCCAAATACCTGGAGAAACAATGTGACAAAAGCATGCTCTGGTTTTAACCCTTTCATTTAAAACCCATCCATATTAATACATGTATGTCGGTAACCACTGTAGATGCTTAATAGATTGTTAAATGTGAACATACTGTTGAGCGTCCCCATTGCCTGCAGGAAGTGTGTCGTCACTGCAGTCACCTCCTGTAGCTGCCTCTGGTTCAACACACCCTTCCTCACATGCCCGCTGTAGGGCCAGGCTACTGCACACACACACACACACACACACACACACACACACATACAAAAACAAAGACACAACATCTCAGATATTACTGTTTTTGCTGTTCTAAAATTTGAAAAATGACAACATTTTGCATTGGGCCATGCAGAAAATATTAAAGAAGTAGTACAGCTTTTAACTGGTGTGCTATCTTTATGAGAGAGAAATACTGAACTAATACTGAGCACATTCTTATCTATCAGTGGAAATGTTAGCTGCAGCTTGGGCAACATGCAAAGTAATATTGCACTGCTGTAAGTCCCATCTGTGATTGTACGACAGCTAGCAATCAGATGGCTTATTTTGGCTATTATAGAGGAAGCACTGGGATATGGCAGGTACCAGTGTGAATGTAGACTAAGTATTATTTTGATTCCCATTCACACAAAATAAAGAGAGGGGAAGAATCTATTTGGCAAAGACTGAGCCAGGAGCAAACCTCATTATGTTCGTTAAGATTAGGGTCGTGATGGAAATCTATTTTCGTATGTTTATTGGATTTCTTATTATAAATCAGCCTTCCCAAATGATATAAATAGATGGCATGAAATCATAGAATCAATAGAAATCATTTTGGCTTTATTAAGTGAAGGCCATTTGGATTGTGCTTTCAGTCCAACAAAAACATTTCTCCTATTTAATTTTTTTTAATTAGCTTTCTTGGATACAGGAGTGCAAAGAAACCGGTGCTACCTACCTGTTTTTCTTACGACATTTGAGAATATAGATCATGAAAATGGTTTCCAAAACTAGGAAGACTGCAGCCGAAATAGCCCCAATCTTCCATGCATCCAGGCCCAGCTCACTTGCATCTAAATAGAGAGCGAGAGAACAAAAAAACAGAGGGAAGAGGAAATGTATTTAGAGGAGAATAAACAAAATAAACACTTACCCATCAAAATTAAGAAATCTGACACCCTATGCCAATCCAGCTGCACATGAAGGAAGCTTTATCAGATTACAGTCCCACTCCAAATGAAAAATATCTGCTTATATGTCATTTTACACAATCTACCCTCCAGCAATTTTAAAATAGTGTTGGCTCAAAGAAGTATGTGTGTGATGCGATACTTCTCATTCATTTTAGTGAGGCAGGTAATAGAAAATTATAATGTGACGAGATGGTCCCACCTTGTTCCCCCACCAGTCAGATAGAGTTTGAAGTTAGCCTGCTCCATTGCTCATTCACATGGAAATACATCAACTTGGCCATCTGCATATTTTGTTGGCAGAATCACGATGACGTTCTGTTTTCTCTTTCTTTATTCTACCCAAGTTTTAAGCAGCAGAAAATCTGCTGTTATATAAACCCAAAAACCATTTATAGTCTGAAATGCAGTTCTGAAACTGCACATCAGAACTACTGTATATATTACTTTTCTTTTTAAATTCTGCTTTATTAAGAAAAGAAAAAAATATTCGATCAAAACCAGAAGAGCACACGTGGATCCAAGGAGTCAACAATACCATATTGTATTTTGGTAACACTTTACAATAAGGGTATATTAATTAACTGTTAGTTAATGCTTAGTACATGCATCCTAAACATTAACTCATTATGTACTAACCATTAACTAACTGTCACGCTTAGCTAATGCTTAACTAAGCATTAGTTACCTAAGCATAGTAATACCTAACCAAGCATTGACCAACCGTTAATAACCAATCATTAACAGTAAGTAAATGATTGATAAGCATGAACTAACCATTAATAGCATTAACTGAGCGTTTTTTTAACAGTTGATTAATGAACCCTCATTGTGAAGTGTTACCTGTATTTTCCTATTCACTTTTGCCATCTTTTTGTATTCCATTTTACCTGTGGTTCCAGCTTTATCTTCCACCAGCTCATTGGCCTCCCCTGGTTCCTCTGCTTCTGCCTCAGGGGCTTGGGCTAGAACATCCTTCACCAGATTATCCAGTGTAGGCTGGGGCACAACAGGGTCATGTGGCAAGAGGTCAGTAGGGGTGATTATATGGTTGCTGTTTTGCTCATCACCCAGAGTATTTTCTCCGATCTCCACCTCGACTAGGGATGGGCCTGGGGTAGGAACTTGGTTCTCTGGGATCTGCTCTATGGAAGCGTCAGCAACATCTCCTGGGGCAGAGATCATCAGCACTTCTAGAAGAAGGGTTCGGTATGTGACACACACATGAAAATGAAGCAAAGAGGCCAAGGGTTAGGGTTTGTCGAGCGGACCTATGGAATGTAGAATAATGCATAGATGTGATGCAGTTTGGGATTAGCAGGTAGGTCACGGTTTGTATGTATTTGTGTATGCCATCTCATCTTAAACGTACACAATGTGTATTTAACATATGAGTCTGTGCATGTGTCCCAAGAATCATTGGGCTTGAAGAGAATTTTTATAGAGAGAGTTTATAGTGATAAATAATTAATGTCTCTGTGAAGATATTCGGATTAAACGCATTCTCTCAAGTGCTATCAACCAAAAGCTTGTTGAAAATATTTGAAAATCTCCCAACCAAACTGCACAGCCCACACAACCTTCCTTTTTTTCATACAGGGCCTGGTTACCGATATTACTGTAAAGTGTATTGAAAAGGCTTATAATCTGTATTTAAGAGCTCCCCTCTTGTAAAGTAGGTTAAGATGCAAACAATGCAAGCTCAACCAAAGCTGCTAATTCTAATGTACTGAATCTTTAAAGATAAATACCATAACAGTAATAGGTTGTTGTGACCTGAATTATGAACGGGCCGGACATACTTAACTAATCTCAGAAAGTTAAAAGATCAGGATGTACTGTACTGTACTGTACTGTACTGGTACGTTAAATGAATGATGCAGCAGATAATATACAATTAATTGTATGTTGATGTAAGGCAGGGAGAAGGTTTGGATTTGTTGGAGCATTTTGATGTTTTGAATGTTGTTGTTGCAGGTACAACTGGGGCATGGTGCCAATTTCAGACCACCACACACCACTGACTCATTTCTGTGTGCAGCCATGTTTCAATTCCCTCGCCCCCAAACACAACCCCAAAATATTCTCACCTTGATCCTCTTTTTCACTGCCATGTGATGTCTCCAAAGCAATCTGCTCCTCTTCTCCTGCTCCTTGGTCTCCCCCCTCATTTACCAATGCCACTGATTCCTCCCTGATAGCGCTCTCTACATGTATCTCCCCCCCTTCTGCTTCCCCCTGCTCTGCACCTTCTGCCGCCTCTACCTCCTCGGCAGCTGCCACCATTAAATGGCCTTGTTGGTCCTCTGAGCCCTTCGGTCCTTCGATATCCTTCACTATGTTTACCTCTTCAACTACCTGCTTTACCGGTTTGACCACAGTTTGAGTGGTCTCCATCTCATAATCATCAACAAACGGCGGCGGCACTATCACCTCACCTTCTATTTCATCTACCTGAGTTTCTTGCCCCTTCTGAGCTTCTTCTTCCGTTCCCCATACATCCCCTATGTTCTCCACATGTTCCTCCACCACCAGACTGGGGCTAGAATCTACCGCAATGGCCTGCTCTGGCTCTCCACCTCCCACTGCTAGAATTTCCTCTAACTCCTGTGTAGTGTCCGTTTCGGCCGCTCCTTGGTTTTCTGACAACTCGACCTGCTCAACCTCTGCCTCTTCCACTGCCAAATACCCTCCTGCTGCTGCCTCTTCTGACACGGCTACCGTTTCTTCCTCCACAACCTCCTGACCCACTTTGGTGTCAAGCAGAGACTCATCATCGGTAGCTTCCTCCACTTCCTCTGCTTCAATGTCTGCAGTTTCTACACCCGCTGTAGTCTCCTCCTCGTCCACCACAGCTCCAGCAGCAGCAGCAGCAGCAGCGGTTTCAACCTCCCCCACCTGGGCCACTCCTTTCACCTCTCCTTCAGCAACATCTTCCAACAATGCATCATCCACCTTTACTGACATCTGTTCCTCTTCAATATCTCCCCCCTCCATCTCCATCTCCACCTCCACCGCCCCTCCCTGCTCCAACACCTCTGCCTCTGTGTCAATTGTTTCCCCCTCTCCTTTTTCCTCATCTTCTTCGATCGCTCCCTGCACGGATGCCATCTCGTCTGCCGCCTTGGCTTCACCTCCTCCTCCACCTCCTTCCACCTGCTGGCCCAAGGCGGCCTCCACTACCCTCTCCAGCAGCCCCTTGAGAACTTCCTCTGCCCCACGCACCTCCACCTGCTCAGAGGCCTCCTGCACCGCCTGCTGCACCTCCTCCAGGCTAGGGGGGGCCACCACAGGTACAACCTCCGCTGCAGGGGCCATCAGCTCTGGTTCCTGATGGAGTGAGCTGGCTTGGTCATCTTGGAGGGTGACCATTGTGGAGGATTGGATGGAGGGAGACAGATCTAAAGGAGACAATATCAAATGGTCAAATGGTGTTCTAGAGGCATATGAACACCCTACAAATCGGAAACTTGATTGGTGTTGTATTCATACTGATTATAAAGGAAGGTTGACCAAACCATGAAAAAGGGTTCCAAGTATTGGCGGTGATCTTGATTATGATTATAATGCCATATGTGGAGTCAGTTTTAATGCAAATTACTTTTTTCTTTTTGAGAAATATTACACCATTGATAGATTTGTTATGTCATCAATGCAATCATTAATTCTTATTTTTTCTTATGTTCCATCATTTACTCATTGTCTTAATATGCACATCACATGTAGATGCAATGCTATTGGTAATTATTAAATCATTGGAGTCAGTGTGCAGGTGTTACCACTTTTCATAATACAAAGATATCATCATACATGTAATGAAATCGACTTGCATGACGCCACCCTACCTTCAGACGTACTCTGTTGTATCAACAAAACCACCAGGAATCCTTTCAAAAAGCAGTAGTCCATGTTGTCAGAGAAAACATAAAGAAATATTCTCCAAAACAATCTCTCAGTCTCTCCCAAAACACTCTTTACTTCCTGTCGTTCCCTCACTCTTGCTCAAACGTCAAGTGTGAGTTTGTACACCACCACAAGACATACACTGAGTGTGTAGACCCTAGATGGGTGGACAGTAAATTGGGATAGGGAGGGTAATGTTAGCAGGTGACGCTGAAATGAGGGAGGGTGAAAAAACGAACATCGCCATGTTAAATATTGCCACCCCGAGGTGTCTTCACACCACCAGGTGCCTCTATGGGAGATTGTGGGGCGGGGGGTGTCGGTAAAGTAACACTTGAATGTAAAATGCCTTTGAGACCCTTACAAGGGCTGTGGTGGTGCTTGGGCGGCATGTCACACACACAATGAACTCTGGAGGAGCAATTATAGGTGGGCTGTGAGTTTGGGGCAAGAGTGATGCTACCATAAGGGCTTGACATAGAGCCACGGAAAGTAGATCTGAATGTAGCACAATAAATACTGTAGGCAAATGTTCATCATTATATCACCATGTACCTGACAAATATAGTATTTTCCTGAACAAGTGTTGCACACATGATGGTGAAATAGAGTCCCTTGTGCAAGTTAGTGCTTGAGGTTTTTCATAATAATCAATGAGGCCTTTAGTTTTACTACTGCAGTATATGTACTTCTACAGTATGTCAACAGTCCTGAGTGCATATGTTAGGATTATAATTATAGGATTAATGCCGCATTGTTTCCAACAGTTAGGTTATCTAACAAAGACATCGATGTCTGTCATAAAATAACCAATGATTATGTTGCATGGATGTCCAGCGCATTCCTGTATTAAGTGATGGCATGGTTAGTGTAGGAATGCACATGAATTGGAAGTAGGTGTTACATTAATTGGGATTGATCGGTAAATAAACAGTGTCAACCACAGCGTATTGCTTGAGGCAATGAAACATCCCCAGATGGCTGTTTGTACAGCAGTTTAGTTGTATTAATATCCAGGTTAGGATCATCGAGACATCCCAAGCCGACACAACACACGCTTGGAGTGAAACGTTTACATTTTCTATGTGGTTGCAGCCAGGTATTGGATTGGGCATACTGTATGTGTTTGCAATGACAAATGTGCATATTAGCATTCTAAAATATGATGAAATTGATGCTTGCTTTAATTTAAGAAAACCAGTAATGTAAGAGGAAAGTTCAGGCTAGCTTTGTGGCTATTGGGATGGCAGTGTCAGTCTGTCAGTCTACCCAATGTAGGCATACTACACTATCTCAAAAACTGTGTATCGCCATAATAAAATGGTACAAACATTCATGATTTTCACACAGGAGTCCCAATGATGTCAGTGACTTATTTCCTTTATCACCACCATGAGATTGACATTTCTGGCTTCGGGTGAAATATCTTAGCAGCAGTATTGGATAGATTGCAATATAATTTGGTACCAACATTCATGTCCCTGGAGCGTGTCTATGTTCCCACATTTTTAAGTAATCTCTATATAATAGAGAATAGTATGTCTGTGTGTTTATGTGTGTCACTCCTATTCTAACCTCTCCCTGTCCCATAACCCTAACCATCCAGCTGTGCTGCCTGAACCTAATGGGCAATTTCAGGAGCATATGGCTGTGGGACCATCGGGCTGTGGGAACATAGAGATGACCCCGTGTCCCTCAGTGTGATTTGTATTCACTTTGTTGATCCCTTAACTGCTCATTAACTGCCACCATCAGGTACATTTTTTATTTATGAGCAAATACCAGCAAAACGGAGTGCTAATTAGCAAATGATATCATGCTAACACACTCAACCAAAACTGGATGTATACCAAACATAAGAATGTTATTGTCACTGTGTGCATGTTGGCATGCCTCACAGACCAAAGCATAACTGTTCTGTCTAGATCTGTGTGAGTTGACAAAACTGTCGCATTGTGTCAGGCAGGTTAGTTTCAAGATGGAGCATAGTTCTTTGTACACATATCTGTTTTTTTACTAAATAAGAAGATAGAAAATGCCTATAAACATTGCCCTGGTCAAACCAGCACAACTAAGTCAATTAGGTATGGATTAGTAATGTGGTGCCTTTTTCACCACCCATTTTGATAATGTATTTCCATGCTGAATGCACTATTGTCAACTGTGACAACATGCATAGAGCCATTTCTATTATATCACAATAGACTCTATTCATTCATGGTTGGGTCAGCGGGCAATACGAGATTGAGGTCTAAGGGGTTGAGTTTAGAATGAGTCAAAGTGACCAAGGAATGAAGTGGTTTGAATGTGAAATTCTCATCTTTTCCTTCAAGGTCAAGATGTCTATTATCTATTTGCGCTTCATTGTCCCCCTTCCCCTCTTTGAAAAAATAGCATGCCTTTGGTAGATCATAAGTTGTTGCCCTGTGATTTGCCCAATAATAGTAGCCTTTTATAGCTCGCCTTCCAATGCAATCAGCTGATCCTGACCAAAGGCTCCATTGACGCACATGCCAACAGATCAGACCTATAAACCTGTGTCATGGCACCAGGCTTATTATGTAACCCCAACAGTCTGCTCTACATAAATAATAGAGACCTTTCAGCTTTCAGTGTTGGTATAGAAACATGTCAGTGGTATTCTCTGTGGTCTTTGTGTTGCTTTTGAAGCCATGGGTGGTGCTGCACAGCCATCTCTGCTTCAATATGATTATGTGACAATTCAGTGCCAGACATGCACTTCTGCATATCAAGAGTCTCCGTTCTCCATCTCAAAACAAACCATATATAGAAACTGAGACGTGGGGTCTTCAGAGAGGAAAACAAAATACAACTGATTTTTCTTTTCCTATTCAGCCTTTAGGTGAGTCAATCTAGGGAAAAAAAGGACTTAACCCCAAAAAAATTGATACAAAAGGTTTTTCAATGGATTCCAGTAGTATTTGGTGTGCTGAATAACATACTAAAAGTCTACCAAAATCTACCCCCCAGAAAGCCCTCATTTCCAAGATGGCGGCCAAAATGGCGGCGGGGAGCTTGAAATGGCTATATCTCAAATTGAAAAAATGTTGCAAAGGAATTTTCAACTGATTTTGGTACCTCTGGACATGCTTACAAACATACTAAAAATCTAGGAAAATACACCTTCCGGAAAGGCTTCATTTTCAAGATGGCGTCCAAAATGGTGGCTGGCCAAGCTTAAAATGGCTATATATCTCAATAGAAAAATATTATTCAAATGATTTTTCACTTGATTCTGGTACCTGCAAATATGCTTATGAACATACTAACAATCTAGGAAAATATACCTCCCAGAAAGGCTTCATTTTCATAATGGCGTCCAAAATGGCGGCCGGGAGCGTAGAATGACTATATCTCAAATGGAAAATGTTACAAAAGAATGTTTCAACTGATTCTGGTACCTCTATACATTAAGAAAGTGCGACAAATCTAGGTAAATATAACTGCTAGAAAGGCGTCATTTTCAAAATGACTGCCTGATGGAATAGGGGAGGGCTGGGCGATTAATTGAAATTCAATTTCGATTACGATTTTGGCGTCCCTCGATCATGAAAACAAGATAATCGTAATAAATTGATTATTGTGTCGCACGCCGTGTCTTGTGTGGTAAATGCAGCGCACCCTTCTGTGCCCCCGCCCAAACACTTTCGCTTTCAGCGATTGCAATGCAATGGTTTATTCAGCATAAAGTTAAAGTACTCGCCCAAGACTGATGTTAAATCGAAACACAAAAGCCTTGCGTGAGCGAAATAGCGAGTTGCCAGTTGAAACTCCATGACGGTGGGTAACGGTGTCATTCACAGTGACACCTCGCCAGTGTGAGCCGCCGCACAGAAAAGCCCTGTGGCTTTACGGCTAAAATGAACCGGGGATATCCTGCCCGTTAACGTTGTTGATGTGGAAGGCTTCAGCTCAGATCTTGTCATCGAGACGACATTGGTGAGGTCATTGAAGACTACCGGTGGTATGACGCATGAAAGTGGAATGACTGACAATCAGAGAGCCCTTTGGACCATGTCAAAGTGCATAACATCAGAGTACAACACCGCAATGCAGGCAGGAGTTCACAAACCAGACATACACAACATCAGAACAGCACAAGGACTCAACAGAGGCAAGGATGAAAAGGGATGCTGCTGACCTGGAGAAGATCACTTCAAAACTTGCTATATGGTCACCTTTCTCTCCAGACTCTTCTTTAAGGAATGTTGTTACAGGTGTTGTTGCTGAGGACGGAGTGAACGTGCATGATTATGACTCTGTTGGACGCAATATCATGCACAAAATGATTGGACAGCCTGCATTCACATTCTCATTTAGTAGAAAGGATGAAGCCATAACCCTTGGACAAAAATCGTCTATCAAGGTTGCTCCTGATCGAACAATTGATTCTGCACTTCTTTTTCAACGTTTCCTGATTGTCTCCCAAACTGGAGAGCTATCATTGGAGGAGGTTATGCGTTACGAACTCAGTCCTTTCCCTCCTGCCCTCTTTGAAGCTGGACACATCTTCTGCAAGGCTGATAAACCACAACTTGCGCACGCAATCTGTGATCATGCAAGTGATGCAATCCTAGATTCTGTACCAGAAACAGATCATTATGTTCTTGATGGAGGTTCACTCCTTCACCAAATACCATGGAAGCACGGACAAAGCTATAGTAAAATTGCGCAGTCATATGCAGACTTCACCATCCAACATTATGGCTCAGTTACAACCATTGTGTTTGATGGCTATGGGGATGGGCCATCCATTAAAGACAACACACATCAAAGAAGAGGAAACAATATTCATCCCATTGTCAACTTCACTGCTGAGACAGAGTTCTCAGGTAAAGGAGTTCCTATCAAGAGATCTGAATAAACAGAGGCTGATTCAAATGATAAGCGATGAACTGAAAGAAAGGGGTTGCACTGTGGTCAATTCAATTGGAGATGCTGATGTAGACATCGTAAGGGCCGCAGTGGAATCATCTCTTCTTCACACCACTACGCTGATTGGAGAAGATACAGATCTCCTTGTCTTACTACTTCACTATGCAGAGAGAGATAGTAAGGGCGTATATTTCAGATCAGACAAGTCAAAAGCTGATGGCAGTTTTAAAGTGTATGCCGTAAACCATTTAAAAGAAGTACTTGGACATGATGTGTGTTCTCAGTTGATGTTCATCCATGCTCTCACTGGCTGTGACAACTTCTCGGATCTTCGGGGTTGGCAAAAAGACTGCTTTCCAGAAGCTTGTAAAAGGGGATCCTGTCCTTCAATCTTGTGCCAACGCCATTATTTTCCAGACCAGACCACAGAGGTGATTGATGACCTTGGGTGCCAAGTAATGCCTGTCCTCTTTGGTGGAAAGTCACAGATTCCCTTGCAGCAGTGCAATATAACATTTTCAGCAAGAAGGTTGTCTCAGCTTCATCAACTGTAACGCCTGAACGTCTGCCACCAACTGAATCTGCGACCAAATTTCACTGTCGTAGAGCGTACTACCAGGTCATGGTCTGGATGGGAACAGAAGATGGTATGGATGCCCTGAACTGGGGGTGGAGCCTGCAGGACAATAGATTTGTCCCACTCATGTCAACAACGAATGTTGCTCCAGACAGTCTCTTGAAGGTCATTCATTTTAACTGTACCACTGCCTGCAAGACACTCCGCTGCTCTTGCAGAAAATATGGACTACCTTGTACTACTGTCTGTGGACCATGTCAACTTAAGGAATGTGAAAATCCACATAACCAGTTTCTTCCAGAGGAGCCCGAAGATGATGATGAATAAAGACCACAATAAGTGTGGCATTTATGTTATTCAACACCAACACCACCTTTCTAGTTTGAATAGTAACCAATTTGAACCATTTAACCAATGTAAGCTTACAGGCAGTCATTTTGAAAATGATGCCTTTCTAGCAGTTATATTTACCTAGATTTGTCGCACTTTCTTAATGTATAGAGGTACCAGAATCAGTTGAAACATTCTTTTGTAACATTTTCCATTTGAGATATAGTCATTCTACGCTCCCGGCCGCCATTTTGGACGCCATTATGAAAATGAAGCCTTTCTGGGAGGTATATTTTCCTAGATTGTTAGTATGTTCATAAGCATATTTGCAGGTACCAGAATCAAGTGAAAAATCATTTGAATAATATTTTTCTATTGAGATATATAGCCATTTTAAGCTTGGCCGGCCACCATTTTGGACGCCATCTTGAAAATGAAGCCTTTCCGGAAGGTGTATTTTCCTAGATTTTTAGTATGTTTGTAAGCATGTCCAGAGGTACCAAAATCAGTTGAAAATTCCTTTGCAACATTTTTTCAATTTGAGATATAGCCATTTCAAGCTCCCTGCCGCCTTTTCGGCCGCCATCTTGAAAATGAGGGCTTTCTGGGGGGTAGATTTTGGTAGACTTTTAGTATGTTATTCAGCACACCAAATACTACTGGAATCCATTGAAAAACCTTTTGTATCAATTTTTTTGGGGTTAAGCCCTTTTTTTTCCTAGATTGACTCACCTACTTCTTTGTTGCATTCTCGTGAAATCTTCCCAACTGTAAACTTTCAAATATCTCTCAATCTCTCTCTCTCTCTCTCTCTCTCTCTCTCTCTCTCTCTCTCTCTCTCTCTCTCTCTCTCTCTCATTCATTCTCTCTCTCTCTTTCTCTCTCACTCACTTCTCTCTTATTTTCTCTCATTGGTGACAGCGGGAGATTAGGTCTGAAAGGTTAATACAGTCACATGAGCTTCACATTGTGCTTAGTGCTACCAGGCAGTAGCACTTCAAACTTTGCTTGTGACTGGGCTAGAGAGGGGGAGTATTACAATGCTTACTTTATATTGGCTACATACACATGCATGAGCCCTGTTGATTCAGCCTCTTTTCCTCGAAATTTCAACACAAACGTGTATACAATCACACACAACCGGTGGAACAATTACAACTAGACGCACTGTATAGCGTCAGAAAAATAAAATCAAGGGTGTGTGTGTTTCATAAAACAAGTTGCTCATTTTAGCATATCCCTTTGATCTGTAAATAAATAAACAAAATCTTCACTCTTATTCAGATAAAAGATCTCTGTATTGAAACTGCCATTGACCAAGTAAGAAAAAGCTCGATGATCGACTAAAGTGATCATCATGAAAGTACAACTGATGCATGGTCATGCTCAAGTTGGTCTATGTTTAGGGCTGAGAGGAGCAGTACCCTGTGCAGTGATGTGAGTCCATAGGAGGTGCTGTCTGTATTTCACATGTCAATGTTGGAATGTCAGATGTTCTCTCCATGAAAAGAGGGCGGTGCGGGTGGGTGGGTGGGGGGGGGGTGGGGGGGTGGGAGGGAGTAATCTACACTGGCCCGGACCACTGTCCATAGTAACCCACACTAACTACTGATTCGCAGCAGAAATATACTGTATGTACGTAGTCACTTTGTTCCCTTGTATTTACATACAGTACATTTCACACAGTTCAAGGTGGCGCTTGGAGATACACGGCTGGGGTTAGGGTAAGGTTTAGTTTGTAAACATATTGTCCAATGACAAAAAGGGGGGCCCATGCTAAAACTATAGAAATAAGGATTGTGAGGTATTGGTGACAGCTCGCAGAGAATTATCTTTTAAGACTAGAGTTAATTAGACATTAGACATTCAACATTTCCCATTGACGAGTCAATCACACAAAAGGCCACTTAAGTTTCCAGACTAATGGAACAGTATTTAAAATGGCAGAGAGGATTCCTCTGAGGAAGGGCTTGTTGAATAACTAGTGGAAACTGCTGCAGCGTAAAAGGCTCTTGAGGTTGAGGTCTGTGCCAGAGGCCAGCAGAGGGGGCAATCAACTTTAAATGGACATTAGTAATGATGGCATGCCCATAATCTTCAACACGATCCACCACTCACTCTCACTTAGCGGTGGTTGTGTCAGAATCTGAGGGGGATAAGGCTAATCATCATGTAACACACAACCAATGAGTGTCAAATGAGTGAGCTCTCGATTGATATATAGCGGAGACACGTTTGAAATGATTTGTATTTCACAATACAGGAAGACGTTCCATTTCATCTCATCTCTCCCTCCCTCCCTCCCTCTACTCTCTTCCCTTTCTCTCTGTCGCTCCTCATCTTCGCCTCTGTGCTCTCTTGTCTCCCTGTCTGTAGTTTCAGGAATTTTTTCACAAGGCTGTTCCCCAAATATCTAGGACATCTTTTTGGGTCACCATTAAAACGATCCACCAAACTTATAAAACATGCAGCAAAGTTACCTTTTTTTCTGCATATGCGGAGATCAGAGCCTTCCTGCCGACGCAAACAACAACAACATCAACCAGTACCAACAACAGGAATAATGTATGCTCTCATTATTATTCCTATTTAGAGTTCTAATTTATTCGGCCTTAGTGGGGAACAGCAGTTTCAAAGGAAAAACCATGAAGAGCGGCTTGTTGATAAGGCACAAAAAGTTAAAGTCAAATTATTCAGGCTCCCCATCTCATGTTCTCTCACACATGAACAACACAAACACATACTTTACACGCACGCATCACTCAGCATCCTAACTTCAAGTGCTGATCATTTACAATTAATTAGAGAAGGAATCTGTATTTCCCCCCCACTTGTTTATGCATTTGCAAAAGGCACTGTGATCTGCAGCTCAAAGCCCGAGAAGCACAGACAGCAGTAAAGCCCCAAGCTTTCCCCCATCAGGTCCATATGCTCGGAGCAGCCTCTATCACTGAACCAGTGACAGACGCATATGAACTGCCAAATCAAACATCCCAGTCACTTGCAAAATGTACTGTACATCCAACACCAGTATAGTGCTTTGGTGAGTGGCTGAGTCATAAACTCACTATGCGTTCAGATAGCATGATAATGACATGTTGAGTTTCTCATGAGAATGATCCCCAGCCGCGCCTCACTGTCACATGTTTGTCATAGGTGTGTTTATGACACATGTGTTCTTCTGTCTGAGAGAGGGAGCGCATTGTTCCAACTAACTGCTGCTCTCGTATGCTGACGTTATTGTCTGCCAACATACAACACTTTTTTTCCTTTATCAGTGATGTTAAAATTATTATTTTATTATTTTTTATTTTATTACACACACACACACACGCACACACACACACACACACACACACACACACACACACACACACACACACACACACACACCAATACCTCCCTGCACATGTCTGCTTCTCCTTGTAAATGGAACACTTATATAAGGCACCATTGTGGATTACATAAATGTCTCAAAGTTATCAATATTTCATCCTCCGTGCGTTTGATGTGTTTGGTAATTGGATATTTATGTCGTGGGCTTCCTCTCTCAAAACACTCGTTGCACTTTAGTATTTGTGTGTGTGTGTGTGTGTGTGTGTGTGCACGCGTGTGTGTGCATGTGTTTGTGTTAGTACATGTGTGGGCCTGCTCACGAACGTGTTTCAGTGTTAGCAAGTGCTTTGTGATAGTGTGTATGGTCGTGCGAGCATGCGTGTTTGTGTCTGTGTGTGTGTGTGTTTCTGCACTTTTTCCTGTAAAAAAGACAACGGCCGTCTCAAATAGAGGATCCGTTCAAAGGACAGAAAAACCAAGTCTTTGTGTGTGCATGCAAATCTGTGTCTGTGTCTATACGCGTGGTAGTTTGAGGCCCTTTGTAAGGTTTCACATTCAAAGTCAAGGAGGGCCCCCCGCAGGAGAAAGTCAAGACTGCCTGAGCGTGCGTCTGTGTGTGTGTGTGTGTGTGTGTGTGTGTGTGTGTGTGTGTGTGTGTGTGTGTGTGTGTGCAGATGGAACTGGTGCTTCTATGCTTCAATAATTGCATTTATGCGTGCGTGTGTGTTTTTTTTTTTCATCCTCCTTCTCGCACTGGGATGGTCAAGTAGAGAAGAGAGCTGGGAGGTTTTGTCTGTCTTGTTGTGGGGTTTCCCCAGGGGCCTTCAGAGCTGGTGGTTCTTTCTTTGATGAAGACAGAGAACAACGAGAGACGAGAAGAAGAGAAGGAGGAGGAGGAGGAGGAGGAGGAGCAGTTGTATGGGACTCCTTAGTGGGAACTTGAGTCTGATATGTATTTCACGTTTCTGACAGACAGTTAATGTGACAAAACAACTTGCTGTGCCTAGAAAGTATCTGACAAAACCATTGAAAGGACCGACCTGGGTATTCTTAACATGGTGTCTGAGAGGAAAATCAGTGAGGCAAATTGAGTAGAGAGGGAGGAATGTTTAAAGAGGACAGAGATGGTGCTGTGATGGAGATGCAGAACGGAGGAGCATACAGGCAGCGGCAGACATCACGGGATGTAGTTCTCCTCTGTGGCCGAGCGAGGGAGCTGTTGGGTTTGATTTCAGGGATCCCAGAGGAGTAGAGTAGCCTGCCAAGAGAAAAAATAAAGAGAGAAAACAAAGCATTGAGATGGGAACATAGAGGGACGGTGTGTGTGTGTGTGTATGTGTGTGTGTGTGTGTGTGTGTGTGTGTGTGT
>NC_137235.1:16057570-16100070 GCF_949987685.1 Ammodytes marinus
AATCTTGGTTACACCCAGTTCCTCACCTGCTGACAGAAGTCACTGAAATGAGTCGATACCCATTAGATCTTCAGTCCATTAGTTCTAATGTGGTTGTCTATTTGCCAAACACACAAGCAACAACCACACAAAAAACTGCCTTTTTTCTGCCTCTCTCTTCTGCTCCCCTCATCTGTATCTGGGAGCGGGGTTTAGCAGTTATGGTGGAGGTGTGGGAATGAGGCTTACCTGCTAGTGGAAGCCTAGTCCTCAGTCCCTTAGCAGAAGAGAGGGAGATTAGCCCAGTACGTCAACAAACTGGGATTACTCACTACCAAGGATTAATGGATGCATGGATATAGTGTTGGTTTATGTTCCTACAGCATGTATATTTATGCATTTAGATGAGCTGTGAAACCGGGGCTTTCTCCCTCCATGTTTGTGCATCTTAAAGATTACTTGCAGTGAGATTACCCCCACAGAGAGCTGGGCCACTATGAGCCTTTCAAAAACCCAGACGCTGATGGTGGTGGCTGCAGGGGATTAGTCAGCAAATCTAAATCGACACATGACAAACTGTTGAGAGATACACCCCATTTCGAGTTTGAATCCTGCTATGTTGTTTACTTACAAGTTGTGCCGGTGTCAGTCAGTTTGTGGTTATTTATTTGTCAGAATCAATATTGGTATTTTTCTTACTCTGTTTACTTGTGGGTTCTGCCCAGTCAGTGAGTCGCTGTGGCTATTTGTTTGTCCAGAATCAATATTTTTGTTACATCCTCACCTGCTAAGCAAAGCAGCTGCCATCGCAGGGGAAAAGACCTTACATAACTCATCACCGAGCACGCCAAAATGAACAGATGAGTTACTATAGACAAAGGATGTGTGTGTGTGCGTGTTTGTATATGCATATGCTTTGAGTGAGTGCGTGCACTCATACAGCCAGGATTTGCTTTCATTTCTGCAGGAGCCAAAGGAAGGAAAGGGCAGCGATTGGCTGTTCCTTATTTGAAGTACAACTTGGATATGTAATTGGTCTCCTGACAGTTTCGATTGCACACAGACAGACACACTCACATGCTCTCTCTCTCTCACTCTCGCTCGCTCATTCTCTGTTTTCCATGCCTTTGAACCCATCGGAATGTATTAGCCATGAGAACAAAGACTGCGTAACTTTGGATGATGTTGATTACCCAATATCGCAACAGGGAGTATGATAAGAAAACTATAGTGGATCTCATGAATTTAATGCCTCATTATGTTCGGCCACCCACTCTTTATTGTGAGAGGGTTCCTCCCCAGCTTTTGACGGATTATATACACCCAAGAATCTGTGCTGGGATAGCCAACCCGATAGGTTGTCAATCAGCCTCTGAGTAACTCTGCGCAATTGAGGAAGTCTTATGTCTATGCATATGGAATAGCTATCACTCACAAAGTATTAACGCTCCACACATTGTCATGTCTTTAGCACTGACGGGTGCCGTCACTGTGGGGTCCACATACATTGTAAGGTTTCACACAATTAGACAGAAGTGTGAATGACTATGTACTGTATCTTCCTTCAATAATAGAAGAAGAAAGGAAATGGTTTCCCTTTTGGAGTGGTGGTTCAGACACTGCCACCTAATAAAATTGTACAATAAAAATACAATATGAGCTCATCTTTCCCTCAAATCTGCTTTGGGTCCTCGGACACATATGTCTTGACTATCTGTCAAATATTAGGTCAGGCATTTCAAGAGGAGCCTTCGTGTTGTTCGTTATTCTGCGGCTTTCTGGGGGAGACTTGAAGGAGCATCTTCTCCCTATACTTCAGGTTTTCAAAGCCTTGTTACAGCTACGCACTGGAAACAAAGCATATGTTTTCATCTCCACTTTTTAAGAGACTACTATTTATATCCCGACACCATCACAAGAGATATGACAGCTCTCTCTTCTGCTGCTTTCTCTTTCTCTAAACTTCCTCTGATAAAAAGAATTAACCAATCAGTCATTTTCTCCTCACTTCGCTGTTGTGCAGCACTGGCACGGCTGTGTGTGTGTGAGTGTGTGTTTGTGTGTGTGTGTGCGTGTGTGCATGCGTGCGTGCGTGTGTGCATGCGTGCGTGCGTGCGTGCGCGTGTGTGTGTTTGCACGTTGTATCGGGGAATGTGTGAATGTGTGTTTGTACGACTAGTGTCCCAGATGCCTCACCTCAATATAAAAAGTAAGGAATCCGTTATCTGTCACCCTCGGTTGACAACTGCAGCAGATCAAAGACATATCACACTTGTAACTTTGTGAAATACACAAATGCGTATTTGACATTACACTCTTTTTCTCAACATTTAAATAATACCTCTCCAACAAAATGAGTGCTTTTCCGGAATGCTAGGTGTGAAGATGAAAGTGGTAATTCTGCTGTTATGCTCGAGAGGGTGGGAAAACACAGGAGGTACGAATGAGCAAATAGGGGAGTGAGCAAAAAGGAGAGACATTTGTCGTCTGGCATGTGGCACCCTTTGTTCTTTCAGTGTTGCACCCTGGAACTGATTATAAGACACACCGCAAAGGATGTTGGATAGCGAAAAAACAACCGAACATTGTTCATAGCTGTTGTTTGTTCTCAACTAATCACTGTGCTGCACTGCAATGTGTAGTTCATAAGGGACTTCATATGAAGAAATGCTAGTTGTCAAAGGTTTCAACATAGGAACATACTTTCTTTTGAATAGGCATTTATTTGCTAAGAACAATAAAGGTTAATAGTGACTATGCATTACATGCCTTAAATCCAGTTCCATAAAGTCAATGTGTTTTAAATTAGAGGTTGCCCAAAAAAAAAAAAAAAAATCACAATCTGTGGTGCAGACCCCACACCTCCTGTGGGGTTCTAAGGCATTTGTGGATTTAAAATTACATCAAGCTTTTGCAATAGCAATGATATTAAGATTCCGGTAAGCACGATTTATCAAGACAACAAAACAACATGTGAAGCACATGACCTGTTTTTTTTTGTTTTTTTACAGGGATCAATAGAAAAATAGGTCATTCCCTGAGAGCAAACACACAGGTCAAAACGATCGTAAATAAAATATGATGAAGCCTTTTATTGACTGCAGGTGCTCTGTAAGGCAGCAGAGCCTCATGTCCCTTGTGTCCCTTGTTGTGACCGACACTGTGGCGGGTTGGCTACAAGTTGAACCTGCATTTTCCATTTAAACATCAATAACCTTTGTAAAGGTGACAAGACAAATGTATCATTCTAGTTGATAGTGTTATTTAAATTCAAAAGACAATCTGGGTTCAAGTTCCCCAACCCAATGGGTGACCAAAGTAGAACTGGACGCTGGCAGACCAGGGAAATGTACAAATCAAAGAAGGAAAGATATAGCGGCTCTGATCTATCTCTGTAATACGCAAACAGATACAACGATTAATAAGGATCTTCTGGCCATTGAGTGTTACACGTCCTCATCTAATGGGATTCATCTAATTACACTGTTTTCTGTTTGTTGTTTTGCCTCTGGGGGTCCCAGACTGTTGAGTTCTATCGCTTTATCTTGCCTCCAGCAGCCCTGTAAGTCTAAAGATCACAGAACCTGGGTAAGATTTTAATGGCTGCCGAAAATGAGTATCTCTTCAGGCAACAGCTCAACTTTTCTCCCACTCAGAAACTTTCCCGCAGCGTTACATTACGACCCGCCAAGTATACTTCTTTTGCTGTTGCCTATATTCTCTTTGCTTCATACAGGGCCCTCCCACCAGTGCCTGCTATGTGGCTGAAAGTGAGTGGAGCAGACAGGGGAGTTCCTACTATACCATACTATACCCATTGGAACCGCCTTGGAGATCATCTAACTTAAAGGAGAAGTAGGTGATATTGTTTTGTTAACATACGTGTTAAATCTCTCTATATTAATACAGCAATCACTTAAACAGTATGAGTAGTTCAAAACACATCTCCCAGCCATTCAGCTTTACAGTAATTCTAAAAAAAAAAATGATCCAATCAGGGGACAGATCGCTATAAAGAGGCGGGTTTCTGTGCCTGTAAAATATGACTCGCTGCTCTCCATCGCGGCACTATCTGATGAAGACGGCTGCACGTTCATGTGGTGGTGATGTAGGGACGAGGGAGGGGACTGCTAAACACAGACACTGACAGGAATAGTTGTGGTAAAATTTGGTCTTTATCGGGTAACGTGTAACTATTCAAACGGTTGTTGGTGCCATGCTGACAAGTCCTCTTATCCCTACTTTTACAAGGGAGCATCTGACATTCTCTCGATGTGGCCATATTGATGTTTTTTTCGGTTATCAAACAGAATGAAAACACAAGTCTCAAGACAGTTAGATTAGTTATTATCATTAAGGTTGAGAAAGAATTCATCTCAGCATAGTACCGTAACTCTTTGTTTACGTAACTCATGTATAATATTTGCAAAAATTATATTTACGTTTCTAGCGTCCTCTTGCATTGTCAACACCAGACAGGTCTGCCGCAGATAAGAACTAATCAAGAGGATCACTAGCCTGGCATTCCCAGACCTGCCACTAGGCGCTGGCAAATTAAATTTGCTGCGCCTGTTGGTCTGGCCACGCTCCGTTGAAGCTTTATCAAGAAGACCAGAAATCTGGGTCTCACGTTTCAATTAGTCCTATCTAATATGGGCGCGCCAGAGCCCTTTATATGGTGCTCTGGGGAGGACGTAACCGGATGACGACAGTGACGTGCATGCAACGTCGAAGCCGTGATAGTAAACATCAAAGATGGCTGCGGATATGTTGTGTGAGTTTGAGACTGCTTTGGCCTCGACCCTTAACGATTTGGAAGACGGCACTCAAATCTTTCATTAGCAAGTAAGTGGAATGTTCTGTTTTGCCGACCGACAAAGGCAAATGTTTAATTTAACAGTTTAACAGCTGTTCGCTAAACGAACGGGGCTTACGTCACCTTGTGCATCGCTCTGATTGGTTGTAGTGCTATCCAACTGCGTGCAGTGGCATTTGAAATGCACGAGTAGGAGCCGCCCCTTGAGTTGGAAATTACTATTGATCGTGGCCAGACCCTCTATCGTTCAAGATATCAGGGTATGGATTTCCAGGCTAGAGGATCACCGTAACAAGGACTTGACTTTAGTTTAAATGTAACTCATTAAAACCATGCATTACTACTGGCCTCTGAATACAAAAATAATTACATCATGATAACGATTATGAAAATAGTTAAAAATGCACACAAGAGAAAACGCTCTCTCCTTCTTCCCACTCAGTATGTGTGTGTGAACATGTTGCCCCCATCTTGGCAAATCTCAGTCACCATACATGTTTTCCTTCTCCTCAAATGTATCATTCATTATTAATTCACAACATGGTGATTGATGTTTCGGGTAAAAAATATGTTCAATTCAACTTTTGGAAATTGATGTTTTGAGTGATTTTTAGGTTGTAAAATCTTTAGTTGGCCAAATCAAGTTCAGTCTCACATCAATATTTTACGTAATGTTAAAAACTTTATTTTTACTCCATCATCTTATCCATTCCAAGTTAGCTTGTTACACATGGCCATTGATGACACTTATCATCTTTTTAACATTTACTGATTGAATATGTTTCATAATCAAAGAAAAACAATTACTTACCCTTTTTAGCATATTTCACTCAGACTATCAAGCATTGTTCATGTTTGTGAAGGGCTGTCATTAATTAAGAAAGTATATTTTTTGGAAAAGATCAAAAAGTATAAATACAATTTGAAAATGAATTTGTTTATAAAAGCCATGTTTGTATGCATATTGCTTCTCATGCTGTCTCACTCCCATTAAAGTGCAATGAAATGACACATTTAGAGGAGCTTCACTGTAGGCAATCTGAGACTGTTTAACGGATCAAGGACTTAATGACAGCTGTACAATACCACCACTTTAAGTAGACCATCTGTTATTCATAGTACAAAAGGTAAACAGAAACAAAATTTAGCTTTTAAATTGGACCCATTATGTGTATTTTCAAAGGGGGTCAAACTGAGAGCTCAATTGTAACGGAAAGCTCCCAAAGTTGTAAAACATTGAAATTATAAATATTATGGCATTGAAGACAAATGTGCACCTGTTCGACGTGATAGATAGAGTCTAGGTTCTCTGCTTTCCCAGGAAGATATTTCAATGCCCACGATAATGTTGGACAGTTCTGGGTCATTGGAATAGCACACGGCGTGTATTGATGAATGAGTGTGTGACTTGTAAAGCTCAATAATACAGATAAGATGATGCTCCCATTCAAATCATGCACCATTGTTTCGGTTTCCTTGTGTTCCCCTTGTCTTTGACAGTGTCACTTAATGAAGCAAGTTCTACCTACTTGTGTCAGGATTGTAATTATCTCTCCAATTTCATGCCAGTCCCCTATAGGTTTGGGTTTGGGAGCACTTGTTTGGGAGACCATTGTAGAATTTGTATCACACTTGGTTTGTTTGCCTTAATAAAAACATTAAAACATGACATTCAGATTCATGATTATACTGGCTGGAGTAGGTTTACTTATTAGTATATATTATTATTAATATTACAGTATATCATCTGATAGACTCTTAACACCATGGCTGTATACATGCTGAAACCTTATCAAGGTAACAGTAGTTCATACAATAATATTACAGCCATTCGTAATTATTGACTCACTTGATAAGCTCGCCAACAGCATCAGTGGTGTAATCATTTTATGATCTTATCATCCAAGACTGTAAGTAACATGTTATTATAATGTGTTTTTGAGAATTCCAGAAGAAAAATAGAGCAGTGGTCGCTTGTTTGTGAGTGCTTGAAACACCACATTTTCATTTTCCTATCACGAAAAATGACTGCAGCATTGCCGTCTGAGATTGAGATAACCATAACCAAGTAACCAACTAAACTAAACTAAGTCTTAACCCTAGAGGTTGCAAATGTATTGTGGCCATAATATTGGTTATTTTGTAATGAAATTTTGTTGTATAGGTACTTTGTTGTAGAGGTATTTTTTATTTATATTTTGCTGTTGAGAGATAGCCTTGTATGTATTTATAATTCCCTCAGAGAAGCATGTAATCCCTCATTTGCAGAACTAGAGATGGTAGATATTGGCTTTGCACCTATTATGTGCATTTTTCATTTCACAGTAAATAATACAATAGAACATGATTACCATAGCCTAGTCAGGGACTGAGATGATTTATGTGTCATTCTGCTAATTACTGGTTTCACTAACAGACATTGTTATAGTTCATTGTTGTTTGTGCAAATACTGTCGGGCACGCAGATCCATTCAAAGCGTCTTTCTTGCCTAATTGAAAGCCATGCCTTAAAAACTGTACTATTTCATCACATAGATCAAAATCTTCTGTGACTTAATCAAGCGAATTTCTCTTAATAGAGTTAACTGGTGCAATCTGTTTTTTTGTTTTTTTACGTTTTTTTATTATTTTATATTTTTACTACATATAGTATAGTATACATATCTACATAAGATCATTTTGCCTGCAGTTCATTTTCCATAACAAAAAAACATAAGCATACAATTTGCAATAAAGCAATCTGTTTTTCTGTATAATACTGTTTGATTTATGATATGTGGGCTTTCAACACTGCTCTGCTTTTATGTATGATAACATTGTATACCTTAGAAGCAGCTCCATAAGTTTACAAATAGCTTGTTATTCCAAGAGCTTTGAAACATATCTGCTCCGGCAGTGAGGAAAGAGGAATGATTAACACTAGTTTCATTATTTCAATAACCCTTGTTGCAGTGATTAATTGCGTTCCTTAAATTATGATCACTCATTCTCATGCTTATGGGGGTATTAATCTCAAGAGCCTAAGCCCCTACATTTGTAACAGGCATGTGCTTTTGCACGCTCTCCTCTACCTCAAAAAGGCTGGCAAACTATCACTGTGATCACTGATGCCTAACAAAGAGTTATCTTATTCAAAGCCTCAAATGTTTTGTTCATCCATTTAGCCTAGCAAGTGAGTGCTAAATGATGCTGTATGCTGTGCTACTCATTTAAAGTTTGGTTTCCCAAAGTCTATCCACCTGTTCTTGCATGAACTCTCCCTCAAATAGTCAAACGTGCAAAAATGACACAAGATTTTATGGCCGTTCGGTTCTGGAAGATTAAAACAAATTATATTTGTTTAGTTCTACATTTGTAGATCAGGGGCACAGGAGCAAAAAGTCATCCCTGATTGTTTTTGCAAATGTTTTTATCGGACAATTTACGCTTAGGTTTTCATTCAGGTGTGCTTACTTCATTTCCCAGACTTCACGGGTGTGCACATTCAAATCCAGATTTATTGAGCCATCATAAACATGTCTCTGTGAAACCAGGATTACATTCGGTGACGTGACCGACATTATTTGCAAGACTCAGACACTAATCTAACCCGTCATGCACTGCTTGTTACAAATTCTGCCTTGATCACATTAATGGTTGTATTTTGACAGATATTTCAATAGGCTATCTAATAGATGCTTAATGTATTCAGACAACTGTGGCTAGTTGTCTTTCATCTTCTCAAAGTAAATACATTGTTGAGATGCAGGCTTGCTTCTTAACAACGGTTAGTCCAATATGTGTTTTACACATTTAAAACTTGAGTTCAGCGAACCTTTAGTGATACACTTGATAATTGCCAAGTTGCAGAGTTATGTCTTACCAGACGCTACTCTTGATTAGCAGTGAAACCTCAAACATATGTGGAAATCTCTTAACACACTTTTTGTTGAGTTAATTTATATTCATATACATCTAGCACCATATGAAGCCTGCTGCAGAACTTTTTAAGAGACTGCCTTAGATTTAGCAATGTTTTACTGTTGTGATCTTTAAATATTATATTCTTATTGCTTTTTCCACCAATACAGTATATTATCTTATAAAAAAACTCTCATATTAATCACTTCTGCTTCCTCATTTGCCAACCTCAGTTTTGGCCACTGACCATAAGGCCAAAGTGAGTGTAGGCAATGGCAAATATTTGCATATCATTAGCTGTGAGTGACACGGGGTTTCATAACTTGTCGATGGAGATGCAAGAAGTATCAGTCTATTGGGGAACCTTTGAGAAAAGACAACAGAAGCACACAACATCAAGAGGAGTGGGACGAAACCAGAAAACAGGTTCGGCAATAGAAATGTTACTATAATACAATATTTATTATAATTGACATTCATTTGCTTGCAAAACCTCTAGGGCTTTATTTCATGGTCTCTTCCGCTCACCTTTTTAGTATTATTTTGTTCAGATTTTATGGTGATAAAAAGATTAAATGTATTGGATAAATAACCTTATATAGACTGATGTTGTTAACATTTCTTTGTGTATAAGAATTTATAGATCATATTGGGCACTTGCTAAGTGAAAATCTTTTTAGACGATATCGGATTTTATCTGAATCTATATATATATATATAAAAATATACAATATATATATATATATATATATATATATATATCATGTTGTACAGTTGATAAATAGATAACAAACATGATGCCTAGGGTGAATTTTTGTAAATGAAGTCATGTTTCCTTTCGTAGACCTCCACGATGAACAACACTACTCTTGAAAACACTGTCTGGCTGTTCTACTGTGACAGCAACACAATCACCTATATACAAATGGCATACAATGTATTCTGCCTGATCCTCCGACTCCCTATCAGTATCTTCATCCTGCAGCTGATCATATCAGGAGACTTGATCAAATCGGAGTTCTATACTCTCAACGAGGCCATTTTTGAAATCTTCATCAGCTTATACGACAGCATCGGAGTGGCTTTATTTGTTTCACCAATCAGATTTTTGATGATGATCCGATGTTTTTTCCTTGGATTCATTGTCACAGGTCGTCCATGTCTTCTGGCATTGATTTGTGTGGAGCGCTATCTAGCAGTGCTTAAACCTGTGCTTTTCTTGAGTTTAAAGCCACTGAAATACAAAATGGCTTTGGCTGGGATAGTCTGGCTGTGTACACTAATTTCCGCTATCGGCAGAGTCTTCATGCCCAGGCTATTTCACTACATTTCTCTTTTGGGGATCGCCATGTGTTGTGTGGTGAAACTTTACTGTTGTATTGCTATTCTTCTGGCTCTGAAACAACCTGCTCCAGGTGAGGGGGTCAGAGAGGGGATGTGCAACTCAAAACGGAAGGCTTTTAGAATAATATGGATCATCACATTATCAGTTTTGCTCGTATATGGCCCCTTGGCTGTTGTTCTGTTTTTAAAAGGTCAACTGCCATCGAAGCTGTTTTTTATCATCTTCAGTGCGAGTTACAACCTCACTGCCTTGTCAGGGTTTATCCAGGCTTTACTGTTCCTCCAAAGGTCTGGTAAACTGCCTTGTATCAAGTGGCCATAACATGGACGTTTCAGAAACAATGCTATATGAGTTACTACTTATTTCAACCACATCACTATTAGTTATGTTTCATTAACAGAGCACATCATTTTAAGGTGTACCTTATATCAGCCACTACATGTATGCAAAACTACAATTTCTGTGACAGAAAGTTGTGTTGTTATCAAGGTAACATGGTTTTAAGATGTCAATTTAGATTGGAGAGCAATATATTATATACTCAATATTTTCTGCAAAAAATCTTCTGAGTTTGTTAATTTTTTTTGTAACCAAGAAGTTAGTTACGAGTGTGTTATTGATTCCATCCTGCAATTTAACCAGGCCTGTCCAGCTGTCAGCTTAATCTTTTTTCAGGATTTTAGTTTTGTATACCACATTGATTAGATAGATTTAAGCATAGCTGCTGATAGCATCACGTTACTTACCTTTGATACCCAATCAGCTATAGGTAAAAAATATGAACCAGAAAAAAATCTATCAAATCTGCATTTTCATCATTAATATGATTTTATTAATCAGCTAACATACAGCAATCATACTTTAAATGTTGTACTTTACCCTGCGATGCTTGGATTGTTAACTGGAATACATTGGCCATATTATTGGGTAAATGTAGTATACTTGCTACCAAGAGATTTAGGATATGTCATTATCTTTGTTGAGTTAGTCACTGAAGGAATTGATTTTTCAACAGTCCTGGCGGTACGCTTAATCTGTTTATAGAGGCAGCTAAATTGCAAAATAGATGCAAATCACAGTCTACCGTCTCATCTGATGTGCTGTGCAGAAGACCAGGCTTCACCCATAATCAATATCATTCTTGGTCTCCCGGCCAACATGTGTGTCATGTGGTTTATATTGGTAGAACCCGGAGATAAAGCTGCAGAAATATTTTTCTCTTTACCGGGCCATCTGTGAGTTTGCAATCTGTATGTCAAACGTCATATTCTGACCAGAACAAAAGCATTACAATGTCCAATGGTGCGCGTTTAATCTGGTATGGTATCAGATTTTCCTTGAAATTCATATTTTGACGTTGGCCATTGTTCATGAGCTGTGTCTGTATGGAGCGCCAATTTGAGGTCTTAAATCCTGTGAAATTCCTGAAGTTCAAACTCTTGAGATACATACAGACTAGTGTGAAGGGAACGACAATGTAGAACTGAAGGCTTCAGAAATATTCCATTCCATTCCATCATAACTGTATCTGCAGCTCCCATCTCTCCACTGTGTACATTTCAATAATTTTGTTTGGTTATTTATCAGAAGAGTTATGTTCTATACACTGTTTTGCATTTCATGCTACTTCTTGGGTTCATCCCAACCCTTGTCTACATTCTTGTATCTGGAATACATTGTATGATGAATGTGTAGTTGTTTTAAGTTGATACATTTTTATCTATATACGGTAGCTCCTTGTGACGATTTGTCATGTAAAAATAAAAACCTTACCTGCAGTGTATCTCCTACTTGCTTTTGCACATTAGTAAAACACTCAAGTTGTATATTTCCCTTTACATGTCTGTTCGTTTGGCTCTTTCTCACTCAAAGACATTGTGGCGGCACATGTCCGTTTTAGGACATGGAAAATCATGCACTGTTTACCTCACAGTTTGAGCAATGACGTTGCAGCATCTGATCATTTAAATAAGCAAAGACCTGACCCACACATTCAAAACTCTGTCAAATCCAATGTCCCTCTGTTTTGCAACAGCGGTGATCAAGAAATAAACATGGCGCTGCATGTCTGACAGAAGGTGTGTTACTTGTAAAAATGTGGCGAAGCCCTACTGTGCAAAGAGTGTGTGCATGTTACATGGTTGGGAAAGTAGGAGATTGTCATTTTTTGTCATTTCTTCTCGTTGCATGTTCTTGAAAATATGTTAAACTACATGAGTTGCTCGCCCTATAATGAAACAATATCAGCTCAGCTTTAAAGCCAAACGGCTGTTGACATTGAGTCCTGCCCTTTTTTATGTCCTCCCAACTCAGCTGAGTGCAGTTTCTGTGATGACTAAGACTGAGAGAGACTGTTCACTGGAGACCCTATACACACACCCAGCCCTCCACAGCCACCTGCTTGTCATGAACGGAGTCTTTGTGATTGACACAACTATCTCATCTGCCTTCCCCTCACGGCCAGTAAACACCACAGCCAAAAAAGCAGTGACCTAGTCTGTTTGATGAGAGCACATCATAAACTTGATGTTAAAGTGTTCCCAGAGACGGCATTTATAAATTTGATTTGGAGTTTGGAAGTCACCTCAATTAAATCTGTTCCCAGCGGAAAATTACAACCGTTGTCACTAAGTCGCCGCACTCTCCTTTTCCAAAACACATTTGAAGTACTACAATGTGATTTACTTATCCTTTGCGGTCTTTATCATTCCATTTCTTTCTATTTTCTGTCTTTATTTCGTCTTTTTCTCTCATCCTTCCCTGAGAGCTCTCCGAGGTCTGTGCTCAATTAGTAAAGTGTGTTTTTTTCCCGCTCATCTGTGAGACGTCATTTCAAGGATAACGAATTGCAATCATACCAATGAGCTACATGTCACATCATGCATCAGCGGGAAAATCCTTTTTCAGAATCTCCCCATGTTTTAACAGGTATCACCACCCCACAGTGACGAGGTACGGTAACCAGTCTTAAGTAGTTTAAACAAACAAACAAATACAAAAGGTTATCCGTAGCAGTTCATTATTTATCATGGTGAAGCATGTCATTTGTAGGTGTACCTTTTTTTGCTCAATCATTTAATTAATGACCAAACTCATTTGTGTGTCTGTAATCACAACACCACGATACAGTATGTGTGTAAGGAGCACTGCAGGCAGAACATTTCACTTGAAACCAAAAAGAAAAGAAATTAAAAAATCTCACGTTGAAACATTTATTTTTAAGCAAGTGGCGGTAATTCAAATTCAAAGCACTGTTAGTGCACTTGAAATAGGTATATTAACCGATCCCACATACAGAAGACACTTCTATAAAAGGCAGACTCCGACTTTGGTATTCAAATTGGTAAACCAATGCGATGCAGCCCCTTGGTCTGGTGTTGTGATCCTTTTATGTTGTCTTTATTTTTGGAAGGAAAGTAAAGGCTTTTAGTGCAGCTGCGGGCTAGCCTGTTGGCAGCTGTATGCTAATGGCGTGCCTTGTTTGTGAATTTAAAAATCAAAGCGGAGTCTTATTCTGGTGAGTGCTGGCCCTTAAAAATAAACAAATAAACAAAAAACAATGTATTAATTGTGTTTTGGCAAAATGGAGATTAGGAGGAAAGACTTAGAGGAAAGCTTGTTTGTACTGACATACTGTACTCGCAGTAGTAGTCAGGAGACTGGTCAGGAAAATAACTTTTGGTGAAAGAAACGTAATCTGTGACACCATCATGCCAAAACATGAGATTAAAGGGGGAAGAATTGTGCACAAGAAAAGGACAATTCCCACGGCCGGTTCTACAGATTAAGTTATCATCACAGCATTTTTCTCTCTAATCACTCCAGCTCTGTCACTCTTTCCTTGCACCTCACACTCCCCTCAGCTACCTCTCCTCCCCTGCCCTCATTCTTTACCTTGCAGTCTCTCTTTGAATCCTTTCTGCTCCCTCCTCACTTTTCTTTTCTTCCTATCAATCCCTCCTTTTATCCCCCTCTGTCTCTCTCTCTCTCTCTCTCTCTCTCTCTCTACCTTCCTCCTCTCCCGAGCTTTCATGCCTCCCTCTCTTCCTCTACATGTAGGCTGTGTGATATGTTAATGCGCAGACAGCTGCTCTCGTTTCCCTGAGTTTTGATTCCGGCGGTCGGCGTAATTAACGGCTCTGCGAACTGTGACTCATCCCAAACTAGGTGAGAGCAGCTCCGTCAGCCAATAAGCACAGTTCTCTTTTTTCTCTCACTCTGGTCTCCACTTGCTCTCTCTCTCTCTCTCTCTCTCTCTCTCTCTCTCTCTCAAACAAACAAACACACACACACAAACACTGTAGGTTAGTCACGACGAGACACTTAAAAAAACTAACCCTAAAACAACCCTGGGTCAACTCTATAGCAGTGGGCTGGGGCATTCTTTCCCCCCTGATCTCTCTTGTCTTGGGTCATCCTTTCTCCTTCTCTCGCCTCTCTCTTTTCTCGACTTTACCTTCCAGTAACGTCTCTGCTCTCTGGCCCCATCTTACTCCGTGGGCCTACTTATCTATTTAATGGGGATATCAATTAACATGGGGATACGGGAACCCCAAGGCCCTTATTCGAGAATGAATCCATAACATTTTAAGCCACAGAGACGGGCTCCAATGTGCTCCTCTGCTCCCCTCTCCTCGACTTTCTTCTCCCCCCGTCCCTATATTTCATCTGCAGTGGTTTTGATTATCCAGAGAAGAAGTGATTCATTTTCTCTGAAACCTCTTCCTGGGTTTGAGCCACTTGCTGTTCAAACAGTAGCAGAAGGGTTTATGTTGCTTACTTTTTTTTATTTTTTTTTACAATTTGGCAAGGGTGTACAAGTCCCATCTGTACACCTATCCCAGTAAGTTACAAACACACCCTCTGTATTCACAACAAGGCAGGCGCAGATATTCGACTTTGGTAATGGCCCATAGGTCTGTGGTTTGGTATAAAAACACGAGGCAGGCAAAATGACTTCAACGCTTCAAACCCAAAATGACCCAAAGGGTAAATTAAATTAAACTACTGTAATAAAGTTATATGCAACCATATTATACCTTTGTAATCAGCAGTATTAAGGTCATCGTAGTACTCTTCCTAGTGACAAAGTACTATAATTTAATTGATTTAATTTACACTAGTTAAATTACATTTATTGCCCTGCTGAAAGTTATTAGTTGCGCACTAATGACAGCTTTGGGTCATTTCCCCTACCACTATAATAACGCATTAGGAAAAGGTAAACATTGAGTTGTGGAAAATTAGCTTATAGCTAACTCTTGTAGCCTACTGCTAAGGAGCTGTGCATTTTCCTCATCAAAAAAATTAATCAATGAAAGTGGTAAAATAAGCTAGATGCTTGGACAAGTGGGGATGTTGTATTTATTTTGAATTTCTTTTCTGCAGCAAACTCAACATGTAGTATGCAATCTGTTAAAACACTTGATTAGAAAATGCAGTATTCTCCACAGCATAAGCACTTCATGCTGTTATAGATAATAGTGTATCAGTCACTGCTTGGCAGGTTTTCAAACGTGCACAGGAAGTGTACAGAAAGAGATGGAGAGGCTCGTAACACGCTCAACCCTTTCAACAAACAGACTATTACAGTCGATATTATTATTTATTTTTAAACCAGTTCTTTTTAAACCATGATCATTGTTTGGCAACTAAATTGTTGTTCTGAGACTGGACATGAACCCCCGGCTAAGTGAAACGCACAACACAACCATCCACCAACACAAGTCTGACCTTTTTACTGTTAACTTCTCACAACACTTGTACATTGGCTCTGAACATTGGTACTGGGTATAAATCTTGTCCTGCAGAATCATGCAGGTGCAGATGCATGTCTATGGTATACTCAGCGACTGGATCCAAATGACAGGTACTGCTGTCCGTCTGTTATGATATGGGCCTAATGATTACACTCTTAAGTTATAGTAGTACTAATCTTGTTAGATAGGGAAAAATGAATAATGGATTTTATTCCCCCATATATAATTATCTCAAATGTGACAATCAGTAATATTTCATGGGCCCTGTGCACAATATATTTAATTTATCATCAGGGGTTTGCGAGTACGGCTGCTCAAAGTCATTCTCTCCTCTGTGAAGTGAATGGCTGCTATACTTTTCGAGCATTCTGAGCTGGCAGGCTGGCTTGAATGTGTGTACGCTAAAGCCACATAGCAAAGCACCAGGCGCTTCAATCCACAACCAAAACACTAGAGATACCCCGCATGTGCAGTGCGATAGGCCTCACTGCAGGCCTTTTATACAGCAGACAATATGACTTATCATAGAGAAGCACAGGTGACCCATAACATTAACTGTGACTCTGTTCCATTCAAGTGTCCCAGCAAACAGTGACAGTGCGACAGAGAGCAGCAACGTGCCAGACCAGAACCCCGGAAACCAAAGCAACTGAATGGAACTCAGCCATTATTCATTTGTCTTTTTCACACCTTCACTTATACTGCAGACTGTGTGTCAAATTGTGTTATGTATAAAAAAAGGCCTGTCATTAGACTTTTTCCTAAATCCAAGCAGATTTAGGAGAAAATGTCAGGTGCTACATTTGAGAAGCAAAAAAAATGTCAGGTGCAACATTTGAGAAGCAAAAAAAATGTCAGGTGCAACATTTGAAAAGCAAATATATATATATATATATATACTGTACATGTAATTACTGTATAAATATAACATTAGCCACATAACACAAGCTTCCTCCTAGCTCTTGGCTGATTTTGATGCTAACTAAATTGAATGTATGTCATGCTAATCTTAGTTTTTACTCCCCGCTGGAGCAGTGTAGTACCACCATGTCACCTCAATCTGTTTTATTTGTCAGTGGAGTTACCGGCGTAAAAGTTAAATACATGTATACTTACTTTGAATTACTGAAGGCAGTTGCAAAAGTGAGGAAAAGTCAAGTCAGGCCCCTTTTCGTGATATTGAATCGACAGTGCATGGGGCAAACAAAAGAGTTATAGGCCTATGACTTACAATGTATTTCACATGAAAACCTTAAGAAGCCACAATCAGAACAGAAATGACTCAGGATGAAGTTGCTGCCTACAACCTTTCTCAACTGAGCGAAGGTTTAAAAACTTATTTTCTTGACCCTTCCAATATCCAACAGGGCAACTTGACCTTATTGTTGGAGGTCACATTAGGTTTCTATTTTTTGCTGTGTCAGATCCTAAGGTCCTTTAGGTCAACAGAAAAATGACATAATCAATGTCTAAATGGGGGGAGGTGATGACCTGTGGAGACAGGAGAGGATATAGGCGGATATTAATGGCATTATTGATATTCCCAGTCATCATGAAAGAGAAACACTTAAATCCCGCTCCCTTATCCACTTCATCCATCTTGCACACAGACAAAAAAAAACAGATTTTGGATTAATGGACGCGTTGGGAGTTTATTTTGGTTGTCTCAAACAGTTAGGGTTTTAACAAAACAGGTCTGGAAAGTTTAGGATGGGCAATGGATTGGTGGTCTCATGTTAACCCAACCAACCACTCAATGCGTAAGGGGTGAGTTAAACCAGCTCCCTCCGAGATCAAATTCAAAACCAATCAGAGCTGGCTCCATTCATATCCATTATACTCTGAACCGGATCGATAGTGACAAGGTCTGCAGCTCATCGCTCTGGGGCTGTCAGCAGGGAAGCCCTAATCTATAGGAAAATGGCAGGCCACCGACGTTGGCTGGAGGAGAGCTGTATAAATGAAACATGGATGTTTATCAAGCATGGATAAGATTTATTTAGATACGTGTGTGGTTAAGTGTTTGATGTTACTCTTTGAACACAATGTGAGCCAGGGGTTTATCAGATCGGAGGGGGCCCTGTGTCTATCTTTCTGTGTGTGTGTGTGTGTGTGTGTGTGTGTGTGTGTGTGTGTGTGTGTGTGTGTGTGTGTGTGTGTGTGTGTGTGTGTGTGTGTGTGTGTGCGTGTGTGTGTGTGATAGAGAGAGAGAGAGAGAGAGAGAGAGAGAGAGAGAGAAGGAGAGAGAGAGAGAGAGCGTATGTGCATATGAGTGGTCTCCCCACCCTTCATGGCTGTTTTTTCTTATTTTAACCATGATGCTCTGGTACCCCCTGAGCTTTCAAACCCCAGGGTGGTCGATATGGCCTAGATTTTGAATTTCCTGCAGCACACACAGAGAGGCACACAAACAACTGGTACAACACATACAATGCAACGTCAGCCCCACTCGCAGAGCACGCACGCGGCAATACAGACATGGCAAGGGGATCGGCAGAACATGTATGAAGGTGCTATATTTATTTATTAGCTTGTGGTGATGCAAAAGGGAGGATGAAGGAAGGGAGGAGGTGAGAGAACAGGAAGTAATGGGTGGGTGAGGGGGGAATGAAATATGATAACGTGTCACAGTATATGGAGCCGAGCCAAGACACATGCTGTGAATAATCTATAGTGTTTTTTTTTGTTGCTGAACCAGTTGTTACAGCATTAAAATGTAATGCCAAATATGTCCCAGTGTCTGGCGCTTGCCTTAGAAATGACAGCCCCGTGGAGGGATAATTAATACAATCGGATGAGCAGTTTTACCTCTATATACTGTCTGTCTTTATTGGTTTTCCAATCGGTCTTCTTCAATCGTATAGGATATTGATACTTTGTCAAACTCAGTGCCTCCATCAGTGCTAGTTTATAAGACTACCACTATGAAGGTGTGTCCATCACCGAACAGAAAAAACTGGGGTGACAAGGTGTTAAAAAGAAAAAAGAAAATACATTAACATGTAACATTTAATCCGAAAAAAAGTTCAAACTGTTCTTTGTCTGTTTTTCTAAACACATTCTACCATTCCATACAGATGGATATGGATAGGATCACAGCAGGTGCATGGTAATACGAGTCATCACCTTGAAATCGAGGTTTAGACCCAAATCTACTGAAGCCTCGAGTGTCTTAAATAAACTGCTCCGAAGCCAACGCAGCTTTCACAAGAAAAAGTCTGGAAAAGCTTTAAATCCAGAAAGTATCAGTCTTCATAAAATGCACAGGCTGCTCTTCCTTTTGATTTCCTCCGTATGCCCTTTGCAAGGAGAAATGGAAATTATCTGATTGATTAACCAATTATCTAAGTGACCACTTGACACATTGATTCACCTATAGGGAAGTATCCTTTGACGCCCGCAAACAGTGAGTTGCATGTGGAAAACCTTTGATTACACACACAAGAACAAAAAGAAAGGTTTGAATAGAGCCCAAGTACGGATCATGTTGGACATATCATAAAAACAACACAGATGAACCCACATAAATACATGTGCATACGCATACACAGTTACACAAGTGCAAAGCTGACACACACACACACACACACACACATACACACACACATTTCTTCCCACATGCTCTGTAAATAGAGAGCACACTGTTGCAGACATTTGGGTGCATGAACAAACAAGGGATGCTCCTAGAAAGAGTGAGATAGAGAGAAAAGAGCAGGAAAGGAGGAACGGATAAAAGAGAGCGAGAAGGGTTGAGAGACAGAGAGGGTGAATACAGAGAGAGAGAGAGAGACAGGAAGGGAGAGATGGGGTAGGTGGACAGATGAAATGGTGACTCAGGAATGAGATATGAAAAGAAAAGATTCAGCGCTAGGATTTATTTTTCCTCTTCCTCCCTCTTTTTGCTCTCTCATTTGCTCAGTGGATAGGAGAAGAAGCTTGAGACAGACATGGATCTTACAGTGAACTTTGCCCCCTTTTTCTTTACTTGCTCCATCCATCTTCTGTCCCTTCTCTCCTGTTCTACAATCTCTCTCCCTCTCTCTCTCTCTTTCCTCTGGTTCTTTCTCTTTGTGCCACTCTTACCTCGTGAGCAGCAGCAGTCACCAAGCGGTCCAGATTGCAGTTTGTGAAAAGAAAGGATGTTCTGAAAATGGGACAAAAAAAATCTTGTGCCTGCCAGAATTGTATTAACTGTATATTTAAATGAAATTGCAATTTCTGAAGTAAAATGGATAACAATGCGTGTGAACAAAAATACACCCGACACCAGAAAATGAATCGGCTTGAAAATGAAATGTTACACCTGCTACACAATCATGTTGTAGCTTATAACTCCCTATCACAACAAATGTTTTCAAATGTGACTGGAGTACTGAGGTCTGTTTGTGTTCTCTCATGTTGAGACCTTCATCATTACTTTGGCTGTGTGACATATTATGCTACTGTCAACATTGGATTTGTTTTCCTAAAAATTTTTTTTTCGCCTATTATCACTGTATGAAAGCTCTGTAGATTTTGTATATAGGCCTATATGTATATTACATACTATGTTTGACATATTATGGATGTATCATGGCCTATTTGCTTCCTTTACTGTTTGTTTCCTCTTGTCCCTATAATGTACACACAGGGTTTCCCCCATGGAAATTGTGTAGCCGAGGTGGTAAGCTGCCCAGATGTTGACGCATCTCGCCGTATAATTTAGTTAGCAGATGATGGCCTAAACACAAGCCAAGCGTATGAAATATATGTCCTTTTTTAAGAGGGGGGGGGGGGGGGGGTTTCTCTGCTCTCTTGCTCAGGTTAAGGCTTTATTCAATAAAGTTTAAGATGCTCGCAAAGACAGGACTTTGTTGGAGATGGGCCTTTAAATGTTGTGAGAGCGAATCCCTGCAATGTGTGCTAGTGTGCAAAAGTAGAAGTTCATTCATTGTATGTAAAATGGAACATTGCATTATTCTACTCTGTAAAAGAAAAAGAAAAAAAAGAGCAAAATCTGCCGCAGCACATTCATCAAAACAGGGGGAGGAATTTGGGATCTGGGGTTTTTACAAAATGCTGTGTGCATGATAAACACTGAGAGTGGTGCAGGTCTCTTGAGACAATTCTACCACCTGGGGTGAGTGCAGGCATGAGTCAAAGCATCCCAGGTCATCTTTGAGGAGGATACTGTAGTGTAGCCTATCATCCTTTCTTCCACCCGTTACATTTTTTTTTATACATAATCAAATCATCGTTATTGATTCGCATACTCTATGAAAAAATAGCAAACACTATTTGCAAGACAGGTTGAACAATAATCATACTTTTTTTAAACTGTGTGGCAGGAGCCACAGCACTCTCAAAGAAATACTATTCTAACCCTGAACATGCCCCTCTGGTGCCTTTGAGTGCTTCTGAAAAAACTGGGAATTATTTATTTATTCATTTTGATGAATCTGCATCGTAGATTTTCAGAAACACATGGGTGCTTTTTGTTTTTAATCTTGACCTACTTGAACAACTTTCAAGTTGTGGTTTGTTTAATGCAATTCTCTGAATCTGCCTCTCGCTGCTGTAGCATACCTCCACCCCCCCCCCCCCTCTCTCTCTTTCTCTCCTCCGGAGCTTATCTCGGTGCGCATCGTCAGCATCAGTTTGAAGTCAAATCTGACAGCCGCTGCCTTGCCCGGTTCTTTTCCACGTCTCTTCCACTCTCTGGCGGACATCCCGTCCCGTTTTAAGAGGTAACAGACGCGGATTAGTGAGCTAAACGTGTGTAATTATTGGTGTACTTTTTCTTTCTTTTTTTTGGTGGGGGTTGGAGGGGAGAGGAGGGGTGGGGTTGACCTCGATTGCCGCCCAGCCGGGATGCGAGAGTGTAGGGGCTTACGTATACTTTATCTCAATGTGGTCTCTTCTTACCTTTCTCTCTCTCTCTCGCTCTCTCTCTCTCTCTCTCTCCCTCTCTCTCTCTTTGCAGTTCAGCCGGGACTGTGGGAGCGCGTCTGGTCCGATCCGCTGTCTTCAACTTGGGGCGAAGAAAGACAAGGGAAACTCCTCGGGATTCTCCGTACACCGAGCTCTTATCCGGATACTCTGGTGAGCACACACTCTTGGCCAAAATTGTTCTGCTATGATTTCTCGTTTTTGCATTTTTGCGGGCACAACATTTGAGAGGGCACCCTCTGATTTGCTGCGCTCATTTGAAGCAGGCGTGTCCAGCTGACCCGGGCACTTTTGTTTGTTGTTAATTGATCACCGCTAATCACACTTTGCAAGAACGCTGTTTCGCCAATTGTTTGCTCGTGGCACACACGCTTATAGGGGCAGTGTGGCGCCAACGTTCCTCTCTCTCCAATCTTTACCCCGTGGCAGCCAAGTTGTCGCTTATCATGCGTGCGAACTAAACATGCCCCATTTGTGACAATTGCCAGTCAGTATTCCTCTCACGGAGGGTGAAGAGAGTTTAAAATACAGCCGGGGGGAGGGCAAATGGACCGGGGGAGAGATTAAGGTGAGAGGAGTGTGAGAAGAAAGAAACATCTGAGGGACCCCTCTGGGAAAGCGCTGCTCCCCGTTATGAGACTGGTTTTTATTAGTCTTTTATTTCTCAACAATGATGAAATGGTCTTTATATTGTTCGAAAGCCTCTACTTAATATTATTGCCGGTGCCATTACTCCCCATTATCTATAGTGACATGCTACAACACTTTTGGGGCTGTGCTGTGGGCAGAAATCTATGTGGCCATTTGCTGCTTTTTATTGTCATGCTTATCAATTAGGCCTGTCTAGAATGGAGATATCACACTCCCTCCAACGTAAAACATTACTCTCCCACACACCATCCGTTAGCATCTCACCTCCCACGTAGCCACACTTGCTGTCCGCGGTCGATTATCTGGTATTGTGCCACCATTTGCACTAATAGAGAGTCCCCTACTTAATGTAATGACTAGTCGATCTGTCAGAACCATGCACACGACCCTTTTAAAGGCTCGTAAACGGAGTCATCAAGGGCAGATTGAGAAGCGGCTACAGAGGCATGGCAAAGTGCGAAGGAGGTTGTTGGAGTAGTTTGCTGATGTGTTCTATTGTCCATGTACAGTTTTGAGAGTGGGGGGGCAACAATGTGAAGTACCCAGGAACGTGTGTGTGTGTGTGTGTGTGTGTGTGTGTGTGTGTGTGTGTGTGTGTGTGTGTGTGTGTGTGTGTGTGTGTGTGTGTGTGTGTGTGTGTGTGTGTGTGTGTGTGTGTGTGTGTGTGTGTGTGTGTGTCTGAGTGACTGCATGTCTGTGTATGTGCACAGCTCTGCTCAGTCATATGTATGCAAAGAAAGAAATAGGGAGCAAAAAAAGAAGAGAGGGACCGAAAGAGGGAGAGAGATTATGCTAACTCAAAGTATTGGAGGAAGAGGAAAACCAATGCAAGCAGTTTTTCTTTTAGCTTTTATATTATTTATATATTTAGCTGTCAGGGCCTTTCACTGATACAGAGTGGGTTATTCTGGCGTTGACATGCTTGTCACCAGCATGAGGTTTATATGAAAGAAAAGCCAGTGCTTATTTTTGGCTTAGCTGTACGACTACTGCAAGGCAAACAAGGGGAGGCTATAAGAGGATTGACCAAACAAGACCACCCGAATTACATACACCTGAAGGAGGAGGGGGGCTAGAACTCAGGTTAACATGAGGGGGAAAAAATGCGGGACAGCACTTGAGGGTCCACTGTTCAAAAACATTACAGCACTCGGAAGAAAAACCATGTGCTACAAGTGGGTTGACTGTGGAAATTTCCGTCTTCAGAATTCATTTCACATGTCTAGCTTCATGAAGGTAATAACATATCAAAAGGAAAATGTATTTCAATGGGAGAGAGTGACCTCAAGTCATCCCTCTTCAATTTACCTCCACTGCTCTTCAGATGAGTTTCATCCTGGTATTCAGAGAGGAGATTTTTAACCTGATCGTAGACACGGCCTGGAAATCACGCAGTGAAACAATCATTTATTCTTGGAGACAACCCCCCACCATCCGTTTTTTTTAGTGAGGTGAAAATTAGATATATTTTTTTTCAGATGATGTATTTTGAAATGGTGGTCTGGATCCTCTTGATAAAAGTTATTATGCCGAGCATCTGATCATCAGGAATACTGTTCATAAAGTAGCTAGATAGGTAGGTGCATTACATCATGGCAGTAATGGTGTTACATTGCTGCAGTTAGGAGAAGGGTGCCACATCTTAAATCAGTATATGTTTAAAAGGACTTGGAAATGCAAACACCGGGTTAAAGGGTTTTCTTGCAAGAAGCGGATAAGTTGGTATATCTTCTTGACATGTGGTGTGTATGGGGTGGCGTTGTTAAGATGCTAGGCTGGCAGCAACATCACAGTTTTAAGAACATGACTGTCCGTACAAAATGGTAGCGGCACACAAAGCCAATCCGGATTTTTCCATTTGACAGATTGTCTGTGTGTGTGTTTTCCCCCCCCCCCCCTTAACTCCTGTTGTTGTTTGTTCTCTCAGACGCTCACTTCCAAAAATCACACATTACATGCTCATGCACACTCAAATGTATTTATGCAGATAGCATATTATCTGATATTTAACATGGTCAAACATAACAACCCATGCATTCAATACATTCCCAGAAAATACCAAATGCAGGGCTGCAGTCCCACCTGCCTAGTGCCTACACACACTCAGGTAAAACCTAATTGTGTCTTGGACGTATCCAGCCATTATGTCATACTTTGCACGGCCTTAGACTTAAAAATACCCAAGGACACACAGACACACACACACACACACACACACACACAGTTTATAGCAGGCATAGCCCTGGTGTGATGGCACAAAACCAAAGAGCCCATGATAACGAGGTTGAAGTTAGTTAGGATTTTAGTTGCGCCTCAACCTCCTAACACCCTCTCTAAATCTGATTCATCCCAAAATGAGATGTTTTTCCAAGAGAAGGGAGATGAAAACCATCTCTCTCTCTCTCTCTCTCCCTCCCTTCTTCTCTTGCCAAATACAGTTGAGCTCAACTGCCCCCCCCCCTTCTATTACTTACTCTCATACTCTCACACACTAGCTGTTTCACACCCCGTTCCTCCCTCCCGTTCTCGCACATCTCTCTCTCTCTTTCTCTCTCTTCTCTCCTCCCTTGGCACCTCGATGTGTTTCTCTTTAATTGAGATGCATTTCAATGTGGTGCAAATTAGCTTTCTACAGCTCCAGTCTAAACTTGCAACCTGCGTGCATGTGCGTGTGTGTGTGCGTGTGTGTCCATGCATGTATGTGTGCAAGTATAATCTATACGTGTGTGTGCGTGTTTGTGTGTGTGTGTGTGTGTGTGCGTGTTTATGTGTGTGTGTGTGTGTGAGAGAGAGAGAGAGAGTCTGTGAGTCTGTGAATATAGAATTCCCACAGTTGAACGCGCTACCTTCCTGTTCTTTCCCTCCAACTGATGCCTCATTCTCTCCCAAAAACTTACATTTTTAGTACAGCATTAATAACAAGTCACTGGTTTGGACTCCTTTTAGTTTGTGTCACTTGGCTGGTGGAATTTACTTGGCCCCCCTTTCCTCGGATTGAAATTCTGATCCGTGCCTCTAAGAGAGGACCGTGCATGGCAGCTCATTAGGGAGAGGGCTGGAAATCAGTCAGGTCAGGGGGGCTGATAGAGACATGTTGCAGTTATGCAATGCTTGTCTCCCTCAGCTGATCTGATGTGATGCTGTTTTGCTAAAGGGAAAGACTGGATGATGATATTCTGTACACAGTCCAGGGTGAGGGCAGTGCTGGGGCGCTATGCCAGATAAACCGGAAACTGGTCCAGTTTGCCTCTCTGCCTGCCTGACATGTGTCAATATGCTGCTAAAGTTTTGAAATAACATTCATAAATAAATCATTGCCCACTCATGTGTAACAGTCTTTTGGATAGCAGAGTTGAAATGGGGAGAGACGGGGGAAGACATTCAATAAACGGCCTGGTTCTTCTCTTTTTGAAAACATTGGAAATTATTTTAAAATCAGAGTGCTGTGTAGTCTGGAGGTAAACCAAGGGCTTTGAACAGCTTTCCATTTCCAGTATACTCCTTCTGACCTTACGCTAAACTTTGCTTTTGTTATTGTGAAACACTGCATTGGTTTTTACATTGTCAACTCCCCTAAAAACTCTTCATAGGTAAAACATTTTTTTTTAATCTAAAAAGATTATTCTTTGTTGGAACTACCCCGCACGTTTAACCTGTGATAACCTGCTTCAAGTAGACACCATTCGTCTTTAAAGGTTCTAGTGCTAAAGAGGTTGGCAACCCACTGAATAGGTGAATAGGAGGGATAACCTTCTTTGTGTCTTTGTGGGTAAAAGTTTCCATTGCGAGTGGAGTTAACATTTTGAGGATGTGAGTAGTATCTCTCCTCGTGGCAGATCTGTCCAGAAGATACATTAACTGGGGTACCTTGAAGCAGTTTTTTTTCCTTTCCCAGGTGCTGTCCGGTGTGTGTGCCCATATGTCTGCATGCAGTGTACGAGTGTGAACATGGCACTGTGTACTCTGTGCGTATGTACAGTATGCGCACATGCATGTGAGAGGAGTGTGCGAGAAAAAAGGAGTCGTTAGGGAGAGTGATGCTGACGGTGGGGTGACCTTGGGCTCTCCCAGTCTTCTTCTCCTGTCGATGAAGCCGATGACTTAGTGCCTCCCTACCCACCCATGATGGCTCATTTATTATCATTAGGCACACAGTCAAAAAGATGCTGTTCTGGCCCTCAAACCAGAGTGTATACGTCTTTGGATATGTGTGCTTGTCTGATGTGTCTCTTCTCTGTGTGTGTGTATATCAGTGAGAGACAACAGGATAGTGACAAAAAGGGAAGTCTTATCTCTTACGATAAGTGCCGAGCGTCTGAGCATATACAGTATGTGTCAGCCTGTGTGTTCGGCACGGGCGCACCTGCCTCTGTGTCAGCCTCTGTCAACGCGTGCCTATCCACATCTTGACTGAAGACGTGTTTGCCTGTCAGTCTAAATCTGCCTGCTGTGAGGCGTGCCTCTTTGCCTAGCTTACCATGCATTGCAGCATTAATAACAGTAACACGCCATAACCCTAACCTTACGTCACCTCAGCTCAGCCAGCGAGCAACATCAGTGGTATATGGGTACATCAGGGCGGCCTCTGTGCTATCGTTTCTCAGCGTGATGGATGGAGACTTCTGCGGCCCAGTCAATACCCAATCTGAGCCCCACTGTCCTGATTTAAGATACAGCAGCACCCAGGTGACACACTCAGAACCACGACACTTTAATCACTCTGAGCATCAACTCTACACTGCCAAGATTGGTGTGTGGGTGGGTTGGAGTGCGTGTGCGTGTGTGTGTGTGTGTGTGTGTGTGTGCGTGCGTGTGTGTGTGTGTGTGTGTGTTTGTATTAGTATCTCACTCAGTCAAGCACTGCTGTAATCACACAGCGATCGGCAAGTGCCCGCGCTCCCTGACAGAGTTAACATTTCTTTAGAGTATAGAGGGAGTAACATAAATAACGTTTAAGGAGGGTTTCTGCCATGTGTAGCTTGAGTGGTAACAGAGGACATACATGAAGACAGTGAAGGTGGAGTTATGTTATAGCGTTGTATAAAGGGGACTTAGGTCCTGTTCCAACTGAAGTTATACAGTAATACTGTTTCCTACACAACAATATATTTTTAATTATCTAATTGCTTTGTCAAATGGAAGACATGTAATTTCTGCCTTCCTTGACTAGATTTTGTCGCAAGTTTTTTTATTTTTTTTGTGTGACATCCTTACACTCATAAGTGACAGAGATGAGGTGGATGATCGGTCATGCAAGGCATAAGCATTATGTCCTGTGTCCATCATATTGTTATGTTACTGTAAGGCTACTAGGCTGCTGACTAAATGTTTGGAAAAGATGGTGGTTTTGGTTTCATATTTTTTAAAAATCAATGCATTCCATCTCAGGACAGCTTTGAGTCAGCATTAACATTTTCAACATTCAACCAAGACTCGTACCTTCCCCCCCAATCTTAAGTTCCCTAAACAGACCCTTCAAAAGATTACTCATGCTCTGCGTGCCAGGATCGGATTTGGATGGAGAATAAATGGAATACCCTATTATTAGTATGTTACATTCAGTATGAACATTTTGAAATCGCAGTGAACAGTCTACATAAAAACACAATCTAAAAAATAAATGTATATATGTATTTGCTATCATGACGCATTACTTTTGCTTAAAGAAAAACAGATTTGCTAATGCAGACGAGTTATGTCTGAATGTAGTTTTTATTAGACATGGTTGCATTCAGACACATCCAAATGTCACATTTATTATAATTGCGCTTTATGCAAAGTATGAAAAAGGATGAGAATATTTCACGAGTGAAAAGGTTGACAATTTGTACCCAGCATCTTCAGTCTGCACATTCTCCCTGCTGTTTCACTTTAGAAGCGCGTCATGCCGGAGAGAACGCTTCAGTACGCGCGGTAATCAAGGCAAGATTGCGTTTGTGTGTGACTGAACGGTTGGATATCACTACTTTATCAGAGAGTTATCTGTTTGCATTGGATCAAATTGTTCCCTCTTGACATGCCATCACTCACATACATGCACAACGCATACATACTTGTGTACACAGAAAGACACTTGCACACAAACACACACACGCACACACACACACACACACACACACACACACACACACACACACACACACACACACACACACACACACACACTTCCACAGCCCCTCCCCTCCAGCCCCTCCGCTCTCTGGCTGTTAGTCTAATTTATGAGGTGCCGTTAATTTGGCCTAAACGCTCGTTGCGAGACCTCCCTCCTCTCTCATCCCTTCATCCCTGCATCCCTCCTTCTCGTCCTCCCTCTCATCAGTCACTCGGCAGAGTAAATCAGAGGGGTGGTATTGCACAGCAGGCAATACATAGACTGGACATCTTGACTAATATACCGCTGTCCTTCTCCCTCGCTTCGTCTCTCCCTGTCTATCTAGCTAGCTATGTCCCTCCCTCTCTCTCTCCATCTTTCTTGCCCTCTGCCTAAATCAAGTTTGGCTCCAGCTCTCCTCTCCTCTTTTAGTTTGGCTTCTCTCGTTTCTATTTACACTTCCTTTACTGCTACTGTGCTTGTCTCCTGTGTGGACATTTCTCCCCCGTCGGTGTCTCTGTACCTCTGTCCTGTACCTCTTCTACTCTCCTCCACCACTACCTTACCTTCCTTGTCTTGCTTTTCTTCGCCTCCTCCTTCCCCCATTCTCTTGTTCTCGTGTGAGGTGTAAATTTAGAACAGAAGGCACGAGGGGATGCACTCTGTGTGTGCGTGTGCGTGTGCGTGTGTGTGTGTGCGTGTGCGTGCGTGTGCGTGTGCGTGTGTATGTGTGTGCGTGTGTGCGTGTGTGCGTGTGTGCGTGTGTGCGTGTGTGCGTGTGTGTGTGTGTGTGAGTGTGTGAAAAAGAAACTGCATGAAAACTTCTCAGATCAGTAGATTAAATCATTGGTCTTCATTCACATTTAGGATTTACATCAAATCAAATTCAGTAGACACATAGGTAGGTGCACACGCATGCATTCTCACACACACACACACACACACACACACACACACACACACACACACACACACACACACAGACACACACACACACAAACACACACACAAACAATCACACTCTTTCTATCCTCATCATCATCCTTTTATTGATCTATTTTCATACTACAACTCTCTCTCTCTCTTCTCTCTCTTTCCCACTCTCTTTAACACAAGCACACACACTGCAGTGACAGGATGCCAGAGATTCTTCCAGATACACTAAAAGTAAACAGAAAACAACGTCAGGGCATCTGAGACTCCCTCATCGCTTTACGCCACACTGTTCTCTCTAATTCCATACATCGCACACACACTTGGGAGTAACCCCGGTGCTGTAATGACTGTGCTGGGCCTACTCAGCACACCTATACATCACTGTCCATCTATCCTGCTCTCTCTCCCTTTTTGTCTATCGCTGTCCCTTTTCCCATCCCTCACTCCCCCATTTATATCGTTCTGAGTTTGGTGTCTATTTATTTTCCTTTCTTTTCCTTCTCATCTTTCACAGCGCAATTCTCTCTCTCTCTCTCTCTCTCTCTCTCTCTCTCTCTCTCTCTCTCTCTCTCTCTCTCTCTCTCTCTCTGTCCATCTCCCAGACCCACCTTGGTCCTTTCTCCTCTGTCTTCCACAAATTCCCTTAGCACAAAGGGGCTTAGCTGCTTCTTAATAAAGGTAACAACATATATAGCCTCCTGCCACCCCTCCCACCCCACCATCCACCACCATCTCTCCCCCTGCCTTCTCTCTCTCTCTCTCTCTCTCTCTCTCTCTCTCTGTCACTTCTCCTGCTCTCTGTGGGCTTCCTTCCAGTGCTTACAGTCACAAGATAAAGCATCCTATCTCTGCCGTATCCCTTTGTGTATTATATAAAGCCACAGCCCTCTGATTAGGCAAGAACAACTTAAGACACGGTCGCATTCTATATAAAGACCAGACTCTCTTTGGGGCAAAGGATCTACTTAATGAGTACAACAGAATAGAATAGAATAGAATAGAATAGAATAGAATAGAATAGAATAGAATAGAATAGAATAGAATAGAATAGAATAGAAACAGACAGAAAGATAGATCAACAATGATAAGAATTGGATAACATACAGTATACTGTTGTATATACTGTATGAGCGGATATTTATCACATGAACATATAATACATTTCTACATAACATTGCTTTATTATTCTTTGCTTAACAAGGACAATGCAGAGAGCTTTTTTTTAAAGAACCTAAATAGCTAAAAGCTTGTTTTCATCTGTGATCCTAGGGAAAGTGCCTCCAATGATGTGGACGTAGAAACTGCGATTGGAAAAGACGTCAGCTTGGACTACTTGACTGACGTTTTTCTTTTTACTTACATATAAGTAAAAATATGTAACGAGCTTGCCCATACAACTTGACTTTTGAAATTGAATTTACAAGTAAATACATTCAGGTCATGTTTTTGGGATAAGGCAGGAGTTATCAGCTTCTGGCAATGCTGGCAGCCAGCAAACACTGTCGGGTTAATTGCTGGATGATAAATTATAGTAATATAAAAATAGTTTTCTTTTTTTCTTGATCCTCACTTAATTTGCAGCGATCGCTTAACATATTTATAATTTCCCATGTGAAAGGCATTCAACCCAGGTATAACGAATGGGTTTCTATATTCGTTGACTTTACACACATGAAAAGAACATATCTTTTTTCACATTCCCCTACCCACCAGGGTTCAACACATTCAGATTAGATGATAATCAGAATGCAATGACAGACATGGATCTCGCAAATGAAGTATGAATTGGAGGCATTTTCTTGTGTGAATCCTTTATATGGCTGTATCCCTGTGAGAGCTCTGGGAGGCAGGCCAAGTAGCTCTGGCTGAGCCCATCTCCATTCGCTGTGTGTCTGTTCAGTCAGCCACACACAAGACAGATAGAACCACCAGTCTGCTCACCCCTCCAGTCGCACCAATGTAATCAGACCTCAGCAGCCATAAACCATGGCTATGGACACTCTGCCCAGCCCGCTGTCACACACACACACACACACACACACACACACACACACACACACACACACACACACACACGCGCCAACACAAGTAGTACACACATACAGACAAATGGATGCAAGTGTAGACACACGCACGAGAACGAATTTGCGTGTGTACGCGTCGACACAGGCCACAAACACACGAATATATGAAAAATAGCGCTGTTACGTTGTCTGTGACGCACGCACAAATCTGCACATGCTGACACATACATGCACGCACACACACAGCAGAGACTGATCCGTCTAGTGCTTAGTGGTGGCCCTCCAATAGTTTTCTGCCCAACAAGCTCAGCCCAACATGTCCCACTCTGCCGGGGAAGGAAGGATGTCTTCTGGCCCAAGGGGGAAGGTGTGTGTGTGTGTGGGTGTGGGTGGGTGGGTGGGTCGGTCTGTGTGCATGTGTGTGCATAATTGGACTACTGTGGAATATGTGTGTGTGTGTGTGTGCATAGTAGGAGTACCGTGGAATGTGTGTGTTGGCCATGTGAAGGATTGTATCTCCCTCCCTCACTGTCTCCTCCCTTCCATCACTCTTGTAGCACCTCCATCAGTGTCTGTTTCTCCCCTCGCCACACCGCCTGCGTCTCGGACCATTTTGTGTCTGTTTGTCTTTTTGTTATCGTGTATCTTTTGTTGTCCTCACTCAACAAACAAACACTCGCCGGTCTCCCCTCTCCCAGCTCCCCTTTCATCTTTCTTCTCTTTCTTTCTTTCTTTCTTTCTTTCTTTCTTTCTTTCTCTCTCTCTCTCTCTCTCTCTCCAGCTTTGTGGTTTGAACGATGGTGGATGATTGTGCTTTGAGAGATTTACTGCTGGATCCCTGTCTCTGTCAGGTGTCGAGACGAAAGGAAAGCTAGGAAGGGAGAGAGGGGGAGAGGCAGATGGGAGAAAGAGCAGTACACAGGGAGATGATGGAGGGAATGGAATCAGAGGATGAGCGCAAAGAAAGGGATGATAAAGAGAAGATTATGCAGGGGAACACAGAATGAGTATAGAATAGAAAGAGAGGCTACACTATGTTTTTGAAAACTGTCTCTGCACATAGTTCGACGGAATGCTCAAATATATAATCGAGCCTCCTACTTTTCTCAACTCAAACACAAACGCACACCGTCACAGACTTCACCAAATGAATTCATGCTGCTGGTGCCATGTGAAACTTGCTTCTCACTTCTCACAAAGTAATTTGTTCTCCTTGGTAAATGCAAAGATGTGCTGGTCTTTTCTTGATTTAAACCAAGTCTCATAACGGTTAATGGCCGTGGGCCTTGAGAGGGGTTAAAGTTGCAGCTAAAGGGTCACTGTGAGTGTGTTTAACCCACTAATAGACCATTCAAACACTTTGATGGCCCCCGAGAGGAAACACACATCTTCAAAGACCTGGCTGACCGCCTCGGTGCAAAGCCGAACATATATTCTAGGGCACATTACTCTTACCATGCTTGAGAGGCCCATCCATTTATTGCTGTTTTTTATTGCTCACCGCAATATAATCAAGAGGACAGGTTACAGCGTGCACTGAATTTGAAAAAGTTTGGCCCATTAAGTAATCCTACGAAATTTGACTTAACTGCACCAACCATGTGTCACTTTCAAAACTAATGTATCTTAATAGTGATTCACTAACACTTGGGCTTTAACCCTTACACTAATGTATGTTAAGTGATTGTAGATCTAGCTAACTAGCCTTAAACCTATTGTTCACATTAAAATAAGGTGCGTTCACAGTGGGAAGCTGTGCTACTATAAATATCCATCAACTTTACATTTGATGGTTACATACTCAACTAAAAAATAGGTAAAAAAAAATAGTGGCTACTACAAGACAAGATCCACTTTGGTTCAATGTAAATTCCACAGTATGTATTCCAAACAGAGTAATTAAAAGAGACGTACTCTAACTTTGCTTTCAGTAGAGATTTTTTAGCACATGAGTCTATATTAGCTGCGTTATCAAGGAATTACTCACAAAGCACAACTCCTCCTTATCCTGGAAGAGTAAAAATAGCCCTGCATCAAAACAACTCTGCGCTGGTGTGGGCGTGTGGCTGGAGGTACTGGTGAGAAGATGAAATACAATCCAGGATGTCCAGATTGAAGCCTCATCATCGGGGTGAAAGTAGACTAGAAGGCCCAGCCAGTACTAATATCCCCAACATTCATATTCCCTTTTTTTTTTTTAAATACAGCATATAGTCTAAAAATGTGAAACCTTTGCTTGCCTCTGCTCTTGCCCTCAACTTGCTCTGAATCCTGACTCCTGGGTGGCATTCTCCTACTGTTAAAAAGAGCATTCTCAGTTTCTACATCTTTCCCTTGTCTCTTAAGGCAGTTGCACACCGGGCGCAACGCAAATAAACGTCATGAAAAAGCGAATAATTTGGAAAGTGAATCTTAACACGTCTCACTTTAAGAGTTTGAAAAGATAAAAGCCACATATTCGTGAAGCGAAATTACGGCGCCGGTGTGGAAGCTTGTATTGACTCTGTATACGTCCGGTAATTATTAATAACGTGAGAATTAATCGCACCAATAAAATGCGCCCAGTGTGCAAAGGCCTTTAAACATAAGTAGAAGTGTTGTTTGTGTTCTGCTTTGTTATGACATTCTTCAACAAAAATGAAAAGCCTAAAACAAAGTATGAAAACCAATCAACAAATATTCTGCTAATGTGTCAGCCAACCACACAAATGTTTGGAATTATCACAATCGTTCGTCCTTGCCCAGTGCAAGTTTTTATGTTGTGAAAAAAATTATCGAAACACGGGGAACAATAAATCAAACGTACCCTTCCAGGTTAGTAAGTAAAGATGCAGTACATGTGCAGTGTTACACATAGACACAGGTTTGTGCTGACCGGAAACACACTTATTAATGGAAAACTAACTGTCATAAGCCGATGTGTTAACTTGTTGGTAATGTGACTATGACCCTGTTTCCACCTGGGATTAACATCTGACTTTTTGAATCTGGTTACAAGTGGCCAGCTCTCAGTCCGTGTGTTCCCACTTGTATTTTCAAATGTGACTTCTCTGTCTACTTGTGATCCGATTCCATTTACCCGCGCTGTATTTAAATCAACACGTACATAATTTCCGTTTGCATTGCTGTTTTTAACCGGTGGGGTTCAAACAAGTAAACATACAGTGTTGTACAGTGCCACAGTTTTAATCGCATTTGCTATTAAAATGCATTAAGCCTACATGCGAAGATAATTACCAGTCTAGGTTGACGAGATAGGCTACTGTCTCATTTAGACAAGGAGGAGCGATGCACTACGCTGCTTAGAGGGCTCTACATTAACACTCGCCAAATGCGGGAAATATCTTAGATAGAAGACCTATATAAAAGTAAAAACTCTTAGGCGAGTAAGTTATTACGCCTCTTTGGTTGGTGAAAGATGTGTGTTTGCCGGGCGGCTTTTCTAACGTCTGCTACACTCTTGTCACCACCACCAGAAGCCTACACGGCTTTCTATATGCAGTTAAGATACTGCATATGCGAACAGAATATTTCCTGTGCGCCTTCACATTAAAAGCCTGTTACTAGCCAAACGCGAGTTGACTTGTATTCTTAAGCAGATAAGAACAGGAAGTCGTTGCCTTGCAGCTCTCCAGTCAATAGCAGCGATTTCCGTGTTTTCAGATTTACGCAGTGAAATGAAAACAGAGGACAGAAAGCTTGTCATTTACAATACTGGCGGATGCAACTACGTTCATGAGGCTTCTATAAAAGCTGCATGAACGCCAGTGATGCATTTTCAACGTATTTCCGCTCAGGCAGGGGGCAGCAGTTGAGTAGGCGGTCCCTAATGTGACCAAAAACCACATAGGTGTTCCCACTATAAAATTAATGTGGATACAAGCGACACAACCGACGTAAACCACCTCCGAATGTGGTTTTTGTGATCCGATCTCAATGCGTCTTGAGAGTGTTTTCACCTGTAGTTAGAGCTGTATTCATGTGATCCGATTACAAAAGTCAGATGTTAATGCCAAGTGGAAACGGGGTCTATGATTGTATGTGGGTTATAGGAAGCAGCTGCTGTCCTCTCCTCCCAGTACGCAGCATTGGCCCTGCGTCTTTTAGTGGCAAAGAATACCGGCCTACTTTCACCCCTGCTTATCATACAACAAGACACTGCACAGCAGTTTATGCTCCTTTGAGGAAGGATTTTACAACTCTTATCATGTCAGCAATAATTTTGCTCCTCAGTCTAGACGCTTCTTAGTAAAACAGTAGAATTAGCATGATTCTAAATAGCAAGAGGCTATAGAGTTACAGACAATACAAAAAACCCTCTGAAGTAACCACAGAACAGAAACATTAATGTACTGATAAAGAACATACATATGACTTTAGTGTCTGCATCTGTGGTATTTGGTATAACAATGCGGCCCTGTGATCAGACAGGACGCATGTTTGTAGGCCTGTTCTTTCCATGACTGTTGGTCAGATTCACACTATGTTATTCTGTCAGTAATGGCAATTTTGGCAGCAATTTCTGAACAATCTGGACACCTCATGTCATCAAAACATGGCCCGTCTTCAGAAATCTCCAGTTTACAATCTGCAATAATTTCATTAGATTTAAACCTTTTGGTGGCAAAGGGAAAACTAAAATTCTTATTTTTCTTACATACAAATATTTCTGATAGATGGTTGAGCTATAGGATTATTTATATTATGTTATAGTACATACAGTATACAAATTGGATGCCTCTATTGGCAACTGGGCTATTAAATAATTATATTCAACTTGACATATATAATTAATATACCTTACATATTTTCATCTTTTTCATTGTACAATGTCTTTATGCAATAAACAGCAGCACACATGTATTTCACAAGCAAATACGAATCTCAACTCATATTTACACACAGGGATGTCTCACCCACTAAATTCGGTAAACGTGTGGGCACGCATGAACGACCGCGTTATGTGGTGCCGTGAAGAAAACCGGAAAACCAAAGAAGGATGAGAGAGAAAGAGCAGAACCACCAGAAATGGTTGGAGGCACCCATCTGTCAGAGAAAAAAAAGAGGAGAGGCGGGCTATGAGACGGACAGAGACGGCGAAAAAGAGAGAGTGAATGGGAGGGAGGGAAAATGACAAACTGCAAACAGCATGTGGATGTACAGACATGGAATGTGAGACGGACCAAGAAAAAAAAGGGAAAGAGACGGAGTAGTGGTGGTGGTGGTGGGATGACTACGACAAAGCACAGAGAGACAGGAAACAGAGACAGGAAGAGGGAGTGAGAGACAGACAGCCTGAGAGAGTGACAGAGTGCAGCCCGGAGAGGGAGAGTGTGTGGGTGAATGTGAGAGCAGCCAGCGCTATAGCTAACTCGTCTGTCAATCTGAGATCTGTGATTGACACCTTGGGGTCCAGCGCTCGTCTCTAAGCCCGCTGGCTCTTCCTGTCAGGATGTCGGGAGCAGGGTCACGCACACAAAACACACACACACTCACGCAAACACGCATAGACAAAATAAAAACGCGTAAAAGGCAAGATTGGGTAACTACTGTGGCCTCTGTGACAGACGTGTACATCCTTACATGACAGAAAATCGGGTGTGATTGTGCATATATGTGCCTATCGTCTTGCATTCTCACACACACACACACACACACACACACACACACACACACACACAAACACAAACAGCTGACGCATACATGCAGGCGGGGTCTAGCAGAGGTGAGGTCTCCTGTGGGGTCCGCTCTGACTGACTGGACCTTAACCTTTGATATATGACCCTTGACCTTTAAACTGTCAGCAGTATATCTTTTCAATGGACTTATCATTCACATCAGATTCTCTGTGTGTGTGTGTGTGTGTGTGTGTGTGTGTGTGTGTGTGTGTGTGTGTGTGTGTGTGTGTGTGTGTGTGTGTGTGTGTGTGTTTATTTGTCTGTATATTTATGCTCTACAGCCAGTTCAATATTTATCATTCGGATTCGTCCTCTTTTTTTCTCCTTCCAACAAACAAACAAACAAGTCTTCATAAAGCAAAGAGTGTATTTATATACAATTGCATACAAATGTGTGTACTGTATGTATACTCAAGCATGCACAGACACACATCATTCGTTTGATAAACAATGTGTCCTCTACAGTATGTTCAGACCTCACTCCAGGCTGTGTGTGTGTGTGTGTGTGTGTGTGTGTGTGTGTGTGTGTGTGTGTGTGTGTGTGTGTGTGTGTGTGTGTGTGTGTGTGTGTGTGTGTGTGTGTGTGTGTGTGTGTGTGTGTGTGTGTGTGTGTGTGTGTGTGTGTGTGTGTGTGTGTGTGTGTGTGTGTGTGTGTGTGTGTGTGGTCAGTTGTCATTATGTACAGTAGTATGTATGCAACAGAAAGTATGATCATGTGATAGCAGGTGGCCATAGGTGGTTGTCTCTAGGACAGTCTTTATTTGTTGCAAATTTACCAATTATTTTTACAGGAGGCCTACACATATTTTTTATGTCCCAATTTCCTTAATATCTAAACTTGAAAATTAGGACAGAAAAACATACAATTATCAACTATGAGCAAGACAATACAGGCACACAATAAGATAATGACCCAAATGTAATTCTGAAATTTCTATATGTATGAATATCATTCTCCATGTCCTTGTAGGTCCCTTGTGTGTCTTTCTTACAATGTGAAAGTCAAGTGAAAACTCTCTTTTATGTATGCATATAATTAAAAACATCCATTGAGACATGATCAAACCAAAGGGCAAATTTGTGCATAAATTAAGATATGGGAATATTGCATAATGTGGTGCAACATTTTAACATTTGTTTTTTAAAACACAAGCATATACATTTATTTTTGAAATACATACGTATACGTTTCAATTTGAATAAGAGAGGACGATGTTTTCTCTTAAAACACTATCTTGGATCAGTTTTACTGCTTACATTGGCCTTTCCTAAATTTCACCAACTGAAATTATCTGCAAAATTATCAGCAGCTTCTCTTTAATGGAGGGTGATGCACAGAGTGTTCTTACATTACATGTTGTATCTGTCGCTTTTATTTCCTTTTTTTAAATATCACATGTACAGTACATGCACACACACACACACACACGCTAATGAGAGGAAGTGTCCATCTGGCAATGTGTATGTGTGTGTGCACGCGCCAGTAGGGGTTTGACTAATGGGGTCATTATTGATGCTGAGTCAGGATTACCGCTGATTGCAATGGTTGGATACCAACCTAACGAGTATACAAAAACACTCACACTACACACATGCATGCACACGTGTGCACACATGCACACACACACACACACACACACACACACACACACACACACACACACACACACACACACACACACACACACACACACACACACACACACACACACACACACACACACACACACACACACACACACATATTTTCATATCTTTCATGCTCTCATAGGTGCACTTATGCACATAAACCTCCCAGCTCAGCTAATAACCTCACCAAGACATCACTCTCTCAACCTCTCTTTGCTCTTGCACACAAGCACATACACACACACACACACAGACACACACTCACACACACACAAAGGCATGCATGTACACTTACTGTATAGACACCATGAGCTTTATATAACTATACAGGGGACAGATGTCGTGTGGCAATTTGTGGCTACAAATGATCCTTACAGGCAGACACACATTTACACTTTAATACACCAGTACATGAAGTATGCACAGTGGTATATACATTAAATTAAAATACAGTATAACATAACACAATTACCGGACAAAAATAGCTAGAAACAGTTAGAACAAAGTCAACTTCAACAGTCAACCTTGAGCAAATAATGGGCGATTCATTTTGAAGGAAACTTTTCCTCTGAGGGATAAAGTTGGTGCAAAAGATATGACAAAGAAATTAGTTATATAATGTTTATATATAATGCATATATACTGTATATAGTATGTGTGTGTGTATTTCTAATTATGCAATACAGTAAATTGAATTAATGATAGTGTTGTATATTATCCAGCCTCTTATCTTAAGGATGTGGCGAGTATGTTTGTATGTTTTATAATACAATTGAACTATGTATTCTTTGTCCGCCATAGCATACATATCTGCTCTTGAAAACAACATGTCATGATATTATTAGCATTATTTTTGACTGAAGAAAAGGATTGCCAAAATGACATTTCAACTGCACTTTAAAATGAAACCCAACACATTGGAAATAAAGGATTCAGCATTTCTGGAACTTTGTCTGTATCTCAGCCTCTGCTACTTCTATTCTGACTTTTTTTTGTTTTTAGTCACCCAACTCGGCCCAGACTGACATACAGTATCTACACAACTTTTACATGGATTGCCATGACATTTTATACAGAAGTTCATGTTCTCTAGTGATCACTGCTTCTCTTCCATTACCAGACAGGTTTTTATTTATGAAACAATATATCTACATGATGGATTTGCACATATAACAGACTTTCATGGTATACTCAGATGATGACTCCTATTGGCTTTGGTGATCCCCTGACCTTTATCAGCATCATCAGCAGTTTCATATTTGCTTGTTCGCACAGATGTCCTAACAACCTTTGCTGTAGACACACATGGTCTTTGTAGACACATTGACATACCTGAAGCTTTATTTGTCCAGTACTATTGTGTATCTATTTAACACTTTTGTTTACAATGAGCATTACATCCTTAGCTGGCTGCTAGTGTGAATGTAGGCCCGTTGTTTTGAGACTCTCCCGACTGTATGTGAGGCAGTAAATTGCAAAAGTACCTCCGGAAGTAGCCTCTAAAGTACCTTCAGATAGTAGATAGATGCCCAGTTTCAAATGAGAAAACTCTTATTGACATGATTACATATGTATGATACACTGTGTACTTTGTGTACACAGCGTATCAGTTTGTTCAGTGTGGTGTGTTCTTTGATGTGTACATCATGTGTTTGTGCTGGACACTGTCTAAATGTTAGCGTCGTGCTGCCCCTGCCTCAGCATCAAGATTAAAGGGGACATATTATGAAAAACCAAACATTGCCGGTGTTTGGGCACACTGTTTAGGTTATTGGCGTCCCTACCAGCACACACAAGCTTCAAAAAGACAAATATGTCAGTTTCTTCTGGGACACTTATTTCGAAAAAGGGGGGATTTGAAGGTTTCTTCCAAAAAACACCGACTGATGACGAAATCGGTCGGTTTTCATTATCATAAATACTCCCACGGGAAAGCTCACCAGAAACTCGGCAGTTGATTGGCAAATCAAGACGCCCCGTTGGTAACCACACACACCTGGCTGAGCCTCCACTCGCTCATGCAACAACAGAGGAGAAGCAAGCAGTGTGAGCTCAACCTCAAGCTACCATCACACCCCAGCCTCGAAGCACACTAGGGCTGAATGGATTTACTTCATTTTTTGTTAGGCTATCTCCAGCAAAGGTTTGCAATCTGTTAGTGTGATCAAAGCCTTTTTACTGGAGTGTGGAGGAGACTGTGCCAGGAAGACTGAGAGACACCATCCGTCCGAAATGTAAGTAGTCCTATTTTAAAAATAATTCTGTCCGTTTGTTAGTTCAATGTCTGTAATGTGCTTTATTTTATCCCTCCTATAATAACCAACACCGACTGAAATGAGAGAATGCGGGGTTTAGTCGTTAGCATTAGCGCCCGCTAGCTTTACCGTTAGCTTTATGCTAACGGTTAGAGCTGTGAGTCTTTTGCAGTGACAGTTATTTGGCTCTTTTGTGAGCTCACGTTAGTCCTGCCGAGACGGCCCCTGAGTGAAAAACAGACGGTGAAACTGTAGGGTGTGTTGGAAACTGAAGAGTATTTTTTTAATAGCTTCATCCTGTTACCTGCTAGCTGTCTGACTGTATAGCTCAAGTACACACCGCAATAAGTCTGCGGACAGTGTGTAGTTAGGGTGACCAGATCCCAATTCACCAGATGTGGGACAAAGACTACGTTTGTGCGGGACAAAGTGCCGTTTTTTTAAGCAAAATAAACCTGTAGTACAAGCAGCAGTAGGCCTATTACATGATCTCCAGTGTAATGTACACATAGACAGGAATACTGTAAGTTGTCTCTGCTGGTGTTTGTTTCCTGTCCATTATATTTCAAAAAGCACACAGTATCACTCAGAACATGCTTATTGAGCCAGGGCTATACTGAATTTGTTGTAGCTTTGCCATAACAGATGTATGATGTAGGCCTATACATGTCAGCTAGGCTACATGATGTAACATTGAATGTGCCATGTTTTACAGGTGTCTGAGTGACCTGATGGAGCCACCAAGACCGTCACACTATCCGTTCCTTCAGAGGAGGATGTGTTCACTGGGTGGGACAAGTGGTCTTCTTCAGGGCCCAACAACAACTGGACAGTTACATAAAAGTTATGGCTTTGCTTCTGTTTGATATGTACACTTCATATTTTCATTCCACTGGCTATGAATAAACTGCTTTATTTTTAAGGATGTTTTTGGTCTTTTTAAAATGTAATGATACTGTTTTATCAGAGAAAATCTTCAGCGAGATGAAAATGTGAGTTTCAAGTAATCCTTTACTACAGGTAGCAAACAGTGACAGTAAGCAACACAATACATTTTTTAACGGTAACTTTATTATGAATGAGTGATCACAATACAAATGATACATTATCTACTAGATATTGAAATGTTGTCAGATAATTTGCAGCTCTGACAAACCTAAAGCATAATTATTTCAACCATACATTTTACAAAAGATAATGTCTTTCCAGTGAATCTTGACATGATTCAGGATACATTCTTTTCCATTATGGTTACTGTACATTTTTACATGTCAACTCAGTATCGGTTCACAACCAAAGCTTTTTCACTCCACTGGGCTGTAGATCATTCCACAGACCTGTAAAGACAAACGTAAAACAGGGTGTATGTTACCAGTTTAGAGAGTTTATGCATAAATACTTAGCTCAAATTATGTTATTGACTGTGACATAATTAAACAGTATTTACCTGAGGATAATGTCAGGGAAATCAGAAATCTTGATGCCATTTTCACAGTTTTCAGCTCAGAC
>NC_137235.1:16102570-16132570 GCF_949987685.1 Ammodytes marinus
CCCCGAGCCAAGCTGTTTAGCAGTGCCATCTCACCTGCCTCAAAGTGAAAATGAGAATGTATTTCTGACTCTAAGGTGTAAGACCTAACACGCACAAGTCAGAGTGTGATGGAATATGTGTTTCTTAGCAGAAGTGTGTGTGTGTGGGGGGGGGGGGGGGGAGGGTGTGTGTCAGCATGTCTAATTAGCTGAGACAAGCAGGTGTAGAACAGTAATTAATGACACAACTGACCGACTTCATTATCTCCACGTGAGCTTCTCGAGCAGGTTGAGCATACACACATGTACGCAAACATACTTTACATTTGCAAAACACAACGTGTGTGTGTGTGTGTGTGTGTGTGTGTGTGTGTGTGTGTGTGTGTGTGTGTGTGTGTGTGTGTGTGTGTGTGTGTGTGTGTGTGTGTGTGTGTGTGTGTGTGTGTGTGTGTGTGTGTGTGTGTGTGTGTGTGTGTGTGTGTGTGTGTGTGTGTGTGTGTGTGTGTGTGTTTGTGTGGTGGAGGGGGGAAGAGAGCGAGTGTGTTTCACTTTACTACAAGATAGTATAGAGCAACAGCAAGTAGAAACAATCCTCACACACGTTGCCGTTTGGCGACTCAAACACTCATTTAGTTTGCAAATGGACTCATTACTAATGAATCACAAGCTGCTTTAGAGCAGGCTGAGCCCACAGTAATGGTTTGGCTATCCTCCAGAATACTACTACTACAACACATGCACACACAAACACACACACACACACACACACACACACACACACACACACACACACACTCCTACGTTGACAGAGATTGAGAGCGAGTGTCCAGAAGCCCCAATTACCTTCACGTCCAACGTAAGAGAACAAGCTGGAAAGCTAATTACAACTCCCACACATGTAGATGGGCAATCATTCAAACAGTTGCTCACGTAGCAGATGCTGTATCACCAAAAAAAAAACGGATTGTATTGTTTTTCATCGTTCGTGTTTACAACAAGCTTGTTATGCGGGTAATATGGCTGTGTCATTGTATTATTACAATAAGTCATGATTACACCCCCAGTGCCCCGCGCGATCTTTATTAAATCATCAATAATACTGTATAATTGAGTAATTCCAGTTTAAGCCAGATTGATTTTTCACTTCAGTACTCCGCCAGGCCTGAGTGATATCAAATGGTATCAAATGCCTCCAAATGAACCATGGTGTCATTCAGTAAGTGGAATAAATATGTTTTTTATTTATCATTGGAGTACTATCAATCTTTTTTTCTCCTGGTGGTTTGCCAACACGTAAATATTGCTAATGCTCTCTCTCTCTCTCTCTGTCTCTCTCTCTCTCTCTCTGGCGAGTGAGTGAGTGAGTGAGATGACAGTGATTGGACAGAGTAATTGAACCTAATGAATATGTCAACAGCCTGTTTCTTTCTCTCTCCATTAAACACAACTGGATTAGATTTACTGTGCTTACTCGAACAAATTAAAGACTCCATCAGTAGGCTACTTTCCACACGCACGCATGCACGCACGCACGCACACACACACACACACACACACACACACACACACACAGATTGGCTTAGCTCAGATCAATTGCCTCTTGGTCAATGTCTCCTTCGGGAGGGTAATCTTTCTGCTCCTTACTAATGAAACACTTTGATTACTGTGTGTGTGTGTGTGTGTGTGTGTGTGTGTGTGTGTGTGTGTGTGTGTGTGTGTGTGTGTGTGTGTGTGTTTGTGAAGAGGGGGTGGGGGGTGTCAATAATGGATTTCAGATAGTCTCGAAGTGTACGTATATGGTGTCATGTTTGTTCATAGGTTAAGTAAAGACTACCATTTTGTGTAAGCCACACATGTATACACAGTATAGATAAGTGTGTATGCATATAATTTCTAAAATGTACAATCACAGTTGACTCTTTTTAATAAATAAATAAATTGTTACCTTGACTAATGGCAGGTCATTAAAACTGGTATAAGACTCATGTCTTAACAAATTTAATTTCTCTGGAAAAATCCACATTTTGATGACAATGAACAGATGTGTAGTTTGTTGCATTTGGCTGTCGTCATTTTAAACCTGTTTGTAATTGTTTTCTGTCAGCTCCTGTTATTTTTAATAGTTTCATCAAAGTATCTTTATAGCTAAAAGTATCAACTGTTGTCTTTTTTCTAACTTTTTGGTGTTGATTAAAGTTGTCTTTAGTAAGCCCCACAAATAAAGTGTTCATGGCCATTGAGGGTGCAACAAATAAAATCGGTCACACAAAGGCACTACATTGCTACAATGCTAGCGAAAAGCATGTTCTTAATTGATACTAGCCAAAATTATCAACTTGTACTTACTGTTACATTTCCTAAATACAACGTATTGTATGTTCAAGTTAATCTTTAGAGTGAACTAACAAAATGGATATTTTCTAGGTGACCTTTTCAGAGACTAACTGAGAGCTACATTCAATGAATGTCGCAACCAACACAAACACAAGTGAGCAGAACCTTCAAAAGCTATTCAACCAGCTGACAAAGCTTTTCTGACAGAGCATGCTGGCAGCTTTTAAGGTGTTTTACGTCATCTTTTTCTAAGGCTGTGTGAATAGCAGCCAGGAGGACATAGCAGTGCTATAGTACAGTAGGTCAGTGGTTGGCAAGGGAAGACAGAGAAGAACGATACCCAACAAACAAAAAACAATCTCCTCACTTCCTGCTTTGCTCCATGGGGGTCTGATCAAGTCTAGAGCTGCAGAGGGAAGGGAGGAGAAACAATGAATATTGTGCAGGTTCCAGATATTCAGCAAATCCAGGAGGGCTATTTCTGTACTTTTTTTTGTTTTTGTTGGCTTATTCAAAGTTCTCTCTCAAACAGCCCCGCTCAAAGGCAGATTTAAGAGCAGCCTCTTTGATGATTTTGTTTAATGATATAACTGTCATATGGTACCAACACAGGTGGAACCATCTGCATTAATTTTGCACTGCAAATCCGCTCTAACACTTAGAAATCCCTCTAGTTTAACCTCACACGTTCTCCTGTGAAGTGTCTTGGAGAGTTGTTGTCTTGCAAGAACTGTGTAAACTAATTCCGTCTTTTTTTACCCATCTTTCCCTCCTTCTCCTCCCCCTCTCTCCCCCCCCCTTTTTTTCTTGGCTCTTTCTCTTTGCAGTTTGACGTGTTGAAGTGCTTTTTAAGGTAAGAGAGAGTCTCATTTTGCTTCTTATTCCTCTGATTTCCAACCTCATGAAGCGCAGCATGCCATCAGCACTTGGCACGGTGTGTGTATCACGGAACAATCTGCGTCCTCAAAAATTTGCTTGGCTCCAAATCCTGCTCACAGGAACAAAGAAATAACATTGTGTTAAGATAACAAAGAGACACTCTAGGTGGCACTCCCACAGCACTCCCCAGGTAAAGCCATCCTCAGGATTGCACAGAACTGCGCGGAAAGACAGACAGCAATGTGCAATACATAATCATCCTTCCATTTCTCAATAAATCTTATCAAGCGGTGGGATAGATCATAAGGGCTGGGGGAAAGATATTGCGCAGAACGTACAAGAGTAATAATGTATAGTTATTCCTCTGCCACTGTGTCATGCAATTGAATCTGACTATCCGTTTTTAAAAGGCAGACCACTGTTATTTGTTTATTTGGGGATTACTGATTTCAGCTTTACTATATCTCAAACGTATTACTTTCAGGCTGGGATGCTCTGTAATAATATCAGTAGACTAGACTCCCAATAATTTACTGTAAATGCGGCACTACAGTGCCATAGAACTGGCTCTGACCTTGTGTTTGAGCATACAGCATGTGTGTGTAATATCTTACCGTAATGTACAGTGTGTGAGCACGGGCAACCCATGTGCGGTTGCATGCAGTGATCATGTTTTATATCAGTTGGAAATCTTGTTGCTCCAAAGGTTTTTTGATTTTAAATGGTTTCAGTTTGGAGCTTGGTGGGATGAGTTTCCCTGACTTGTATACTTGCTAGGTGAAAGAGTTTAAGTCCCTACCCTACTATGCTTCTCCGTGGTTCCTCAAAATACATCTGATCTGTAATTCAAGATAAGGCTTTAATGCCTCTTCATGTGGTTGTAGTTTGACAAAATAAGATTACAACATGTTAGTTAAGAGTTCAATTTGAAATTAAATAAAAAAACTCACGTATTTCCCCAAAAATTATAATAATATTTAAGGCCCTGCACACAAAAACTGATCAAATGTAATTAAAAGTTATCAGACAAGACAAATCTAACTGCAGACTTCAACAGATAATATTCCTAACTGACCATATTACTTATTAAGAATCTTTGATATCTCTGCGTGGTTCAATACCCGTTACTTTATTATGACAGCTCCACAGTGGAACACTTAACTTAAAACTGAGCACTGTGGCCAACAGTCAGGATAAGTGGAAACACTTTAACTGAAGCATACTGACTAATGACTATGTCGAGGGTGAGTCACAAACCAAAATGCACCAAGATTGAATGGCAGCCAGCAACTAAAGTTTGCAACCATTGTCACAGGGATGTCTCATTTTTATAAAAAAGACATTAAAAAAATCGTCATTGGAACAATTTGAAAGATAATGATGCAAAACTCCCTAGACATACGTATCTAAAATAACCACAACAGAATTGTTGGCTTTAGAACAACAACAACAACAGAGTCAATTTGCTGATAGAGGTTGTTATAAACTGTATTGCGACATGAAATACTGCCACACATCAATATTGAGAAAATTATGTACTTACTTCTGAGTTTTCTCCAAGGCACTGATAATTCAAGGTTGTTTTTTTTTTACCAAACATATGACATGTTAGATTGCTCCTTAGTGTTTATTTGCTTTGGTGCCCAAGGCTGTGTGCGTCAGATTGAAATAAATAAATAAATACTGTGTGTGTGTGTGTGTGTGTGTGTGTGTGTGTGTGTGTGTGTGTGTGTGTGTGTGTGTGTGTGTGTGTGTGTGTGTGTGTGTGTGTGTGTGTGTGTGTGTGTGTGTGTGTGTGTGTGTGTGTGTGTGTGTGTGTGTGTGTGTGTGTGTGTGTGTGTGTGTGTGTGTGTGTGTGTGGTATGTGTGCACATGTGCTTACACCTCTCTGTCTCCATTCTTCTTAAGTGTGTCCGGTTCCCAGTTTTTGGAGTGGGCTCTGGGACTGTGTAGCGCCTCATTAGTGGCTAAGGTGTGGTTGGCGGGCTTCTGCTTGAGACTCACTTGGGGGCGCAAAGTCATATGTCTCTTTACTGCTGCTTGCCCATCTGCCACACTGGCCCACATTAGACTCAGTGTGTTGTTTCTTCTTGTGTCCAACTGTATCTTTTGGAAGGCATATCAACTCAAGTGTTTCACTTAAATACAGTTACAGTATGTGGCATATCTTTATACCCACTTTTGAATAATGTTTTTATTCTGGTTCATAACCCTGGGCACAAAAACAAACAAATACAGAGGTAATTTATTATTTAAAGTATCTGAACTGCCTCCATGAGCTGTGTGTGCGTGACAACCATTGCTGCATATCGCCTGCTCCCCTCACAGTGTGAAAACTTGTATTGCTGATTAAACTACCTAGTGCATAAAGCAGTTCAAATTAGCTCCACTTTGGCCAACCGCAACATGAAAAGTGCTGCACCGAAAATAATGACAAAATTATAAAACACAAAGAAGGGCCATTCTGCATGAGAAGTGCTTTCCATTTGGACATTTTGAATACATTTTCTTGCCAATATTCTGTTATTTTACTTCAGTGAACTGATGAATACTTCCCCAACTGCTGTTTGTACCAGAAGCATGTTTTTTTTATCTTTGTGCATGCATGTTATTTGTTTTTTGTTGTCATCCTTATCTGTTCAGTTAAATCGTTCCAGATGGCAGGTAAAACATTAGCCAAGGGATGAGTCTGAATGTGTCAGGGGGCATATTCAATTAATTAATTATTCATGTCTGGCCACGTACAAAGATAAATATAGATAGACGTGGACAGGACAGAAGTAACACCACCTGAACTGGTCAAGTATGTTACTGTCTGTATGTGTTCAACAGCACTAAACAAGTTACGTTGTGTAATGTGTTGTATTCGTCATAAAAAAAATGGTTTAAATCATTAGCTTGAATTTCTTCGCCCAGCAGGAGAAAGGTTAATTATCACATCCTGTTACAGACAGGACACCGTCACCTTCTCATGTCAAGCACACACACACACACACACACACACACACATGCACTCTGAACCACACACCATCAAACAGAACTGTGTGTGTGTGTGTGTGTGTGTGTGTGTGTGTGTGTGTGTGTGTGTGTGTGTGTGTGTGTGTGTGTGTGTGTGTGTGTGTGTGTGTGTGTGTGTGTGTGTGTGTGTGTGTGTGTGTGTGTGTGTGTGTGTGTGTGTGTGTGTGTGTGTGTGTGTGTGTGTGTGTGTGTCTGCATGTGTGCGTGTGCTTGTGTATCTATCTCTCATATGAAGATGTAATCCAGCATCTGCTTGTCCTCATTTCACGTTATTTCCTAACCAGCCATATTCAGAAAAAAATCACAATTCATTCAGTAAGTTATTCATCAGGAAAATAAACGGTGGATCCAGTGATATCACATCTCTTGAAAAATAGTCAACATTTTCAAAAAGGAAATGTCAGATGAGTGGACAGAGGTGTTCAGTGGGTGTGAAGTGGTGTACCACAAAAGATGATTGCTGTTGTGTTGTCTGGAAGATGCCAAACAATATAGAGCAAAACATTTCTATTCTTTGTTTCATTCTTTTACTGACATCTGAAATTGAACAACTAAATGTGCAGTGGTTCAAAACATGAACCCCGCTTTAGGTCACAAAGTCTTTCACAATATCTCTACACGTTTCGTTTCATTCACTCGACCATTTTCTCCACTTTCTCTTTATCTCCTCAAAACATGTCCATTCATTCACTCCCACTCTCCTCAGTGTCTCCTTTTTTTCTTATCCTCCTATTTTCGTGCACACCCACCACCTACTTTTTTATTTGTGATACTTCTATTGCAAAAATGTGTGGTTTTCATAGTCATGTAAATAGACTTCGCATTTTGATAGTATTTGGCAAAAGAAAGTCTCTCTCACATTTACCTTTATACACCCAGTGATGTGTCGTGCGACAATAAAGAAAAAAAAATTAAGAAATAACCTGTATATTAGTCATCAGTAAATAACCTAGGTCAATTTACATATGCATAAATCCCTGTACATATAGGGGAGAACGGGGTTATATGTCACACGGGTTGGTTGTCACAATCGTTATATCTCGGAACCAGAAGACGCTGTCTGTGAAATTTTGGTATGTAAATATCCACAACTGGGATCAGAGGTCACCTACAGTCATATGAAAAAGTTTGGGAACCCCTCTCAGCCGGCATTATAATTGACTCTGCTTTCACACAAAAAAGATAAAAGTGGTATGTCTTTAATTTACCAGGAACAGCTAAGTACTGGGATGTTTTCCAAACAAAGATTTTTTGAAAAGCAGTATTTAATTTTATGAAATTAAATAAAATGTGAAAAACTGGCTGTGCAAAAATATGGGAACCCTTGTGGTCTTGCTGATTTTAATGCATGTAACAGCATGTAAAACTGAGGACTTTAAACACAAAATTGGTTGGATTATGTTGTTAAGCCTTGAACATCATATAAAGGTCTGTTTAATCATGATAAAAGGTATTTTAGGTGCCTAAATGCAAGTTGCACCTCTCTTTGACTCTCTGCAGAAGTGAGACAGAATGTGATCATCAAAACAGCTCCCAAAAGATCTTAAAAACAAAGATTATTAATTGTCATGGTTTAGGGGAAGGCTACAAGAAGCTTTCCCAAAGGTTTCAATTATCAATTTCGACTGTAGGGAACGTTGTCAGGGAATGGAAGGATACAGGCACAGTTGCAGTTAAACCCAGGTCTAGCAGACCAAGAAAAGTACAAGAGCGGCATATGTGGCGGATTGTGAGAATGGTTGCACACAACCCAAAGATCACCTCCAAAGACCTGCAAGAACATCTGGCTGCAGATGGTGTATCTGTACATGGTTCTACAATTCAGTGCAATTTGCACCAAAACATCTGTATGGCCGGGTGATGAGAAGGAAGCCCTTTCTGCGCCGACGCCACAGATACAGTTGCATGGAGTATGCAAAAGCTCATTTAGACAAGCCAGCTTCATATTGGAAGAAAATGCTTTGGACTGATGAGACAAAAATTAAGTTATTTGGTCTTTATAAAAAGCAGATGTTTTGGTGCAAATTGCGCTGAATTGTTGAACGATGTACAGATACACAATCTGCAGCCAGATGTTCTTGCAGGTCTTTGGAGGTGATCTGTGGGTTGTGTGCAACCATTCTCACAATCCTCCACCTATGCCGCTCCTGTTTTTTTCTTGATCTTCCAGACCTGGGTTTAATTGCAACTGTGCCTGTGTCCTTCCATTTCCTGACAACGTTCCCTACAGTCGAAATTGACAATTGAAACCTTTGGGAAAGCTTCTTGTAGCCTTCCCCTAAACCATGACAATGAACAATCTTTGTTTTTCAGATCTTTTGGGAGCTGTTTTGATGATCCCATTCTGTCTCACTTCAGCAGAGAGTCAAAGAGAAGTGCAACTTGCATTTAGGCACCTAAAATACATTTTCTCATGATTAAACAGACATTTCTATGAGGTTCAAGGCTTAACAACATAATCCAACCAACTTTGTGTTTAAAGTCATCAGTTTTACATGCTGTTACAGGCATTAAAATCAACAAAACCACAAGGGTTCCTATATTTTTGCACAGACAGTTTTTCACATTTTATTTTATTTCATACAACCAAATACTGCTTTTCAAAAAATCTTTGTTTGGAAAACATCCCAGTACTTAGCTGTTCCTGGTAAATTAAAGACATACCACTTTTATCTTTTTTTTTGTGAAAGCAGAGTCAATTATAATGCCGGCTGAGAGGGGTTCCCAAACTTTTTCATATGACTGTACATAGTCTTCCTTGGAGTTAGACTGCTGATTTTGAGGTGAGAGGACTGTTTGTGTTTTTCATGTCAAATTAAAAATATTTAGCTCCTCAGTATTTTTCTTCTAGGCTTTTACACAATGGGTTTATAACAAAACACTTGTTACCCATAAAAAGTGTGAAGGGTAAACTATAGTTTAGATTGTGGTTAGCAAGCTAATTAGTTGTCAGATGGTTGTTGGCCTTGATGCTAGCAAGAAATTCAAGTTGGGATTGGTCGTCACATTTTTTGGGGGGTTGGTTGTGACATGTTATCCAAAGGCTGCAGCCAGAAAAGGAACCCAATAACGAAATAAATTGTCAAGCTGTAACCTCACTGACACCCCAGAGAAGGAGAGAATAGAGCAGGAAAAGGCAGCTAGCATGCAAAAGAAAAAAGGCAGGGCTGTACGCTTATTTTTTTAGGTGGTAGCACCGGTGCTAGCAAGCAAAAAAATTCAGTAGCACAAAAATAAATTTGGTAGCACACAAAGTAGGCTATTGAAAACTTGCATAACCTTAACCCTTGCATTTTGCTCTAATTACCTTTGAGCATGTCATCCTGGTCTCATTTGAGATTCACAATTAATATGATGCAGTAATAATTGTAGAAAAATGAATAGGGGTGCACTGATAGCAATTTAGAAAAAATAATCTAACCTGCCAATTGCAATTTTTTGCTGATTCAGAATTATTATTATAATGTCCTTCTGTTAATTAAAACCAAACTTTAAAACATTAAACATAGCCTATTAAATAAATAAGTATACATATTGGTACAATTTAGGATAAATTAAATAGGTTGTTGTGAATGTGTTGGGAGTAGCTTTTCAGTGGCTTATTTAAAACTTTGTTTAAATAGACTAGGATACTGTTGACTGCTCTCTGCAGCTGAAGGAGTTGCCTTTCAAGTTAGAAAAAAGCGCTAACTTCCTGTTCTTACTGGCTTCAAAATAAAAGTCAACTCACGTTTGTCTAGTAACAGGCTTTTAATGTGAAGGCGCACAGGAAATGTTCTGTTTGTACACGCGCTAACTTAACTGCGGTAATGTGCCGTCTCCTTCCGGTAATTGCCGTTGAAGCCGTGAAGTTTTTATACCTAGAATCGCTGCATGAACACAGATCCCGAGCACACATCTTTCACCAGCCAAATTGAAGGGTGGACTCAATAACTTACTTGCCTTAGACTCATTTACCCGCAGTGTTAATGTAGAGCCCTCTTAAGCAGTGTTGTGCATCTGACCTCTGTGTTTTAAAGACAGCCTCTCCTCATTATCAACCTGTCGCACGAGTGCGAAAGGATTCGTATTCATCATCGCACGTGATCAATTTCAGTAGCAAATGCGATCAAAACTGTCGCACTGTACAGCCCTGAAAGGGCAACAAAATCAAAACAACCCAGTGCATCCCAAACTAGACCAGCTGCCAAGGCTACAGTAAGTTATGTAGGCCTATTTGTCCTAACTTTCAAATTTAGTTCTGCTTTCTTGCCTTCTTTTTAAGATCATTCCCATCAAGATAACATTGTGACATACAACCCCATAGTGTGTGACAACCGACCCCTTGATGGGGTTGGTTGTCAGAATGTATAAGGGTGTCTTTGATGATTAATTTCTTCTTTATTACAATAAGATAGAAAAAGTGAGGGGTACACATTTCAAGCCAACACCTTAAGCTTCAATTTAATGTAGGAATGACTATTGAAAAATGTTTAGGTGATGAGCAATTCTCACTAGAGTAAAAAGTGTGCCTACTTACCCCGTTCTCCCCTACTCAAGCAAACAATTGATTTTATTTTTAAAAACACCACCTACTTGTTTTATCTCCACCTCATCCCCCTCTCCATCCTCATTTTATTTGCCGGTCTAGACGACGTTCGGCAGCAGGTGCTGAGAATAGGGTGAGAAGGAGGGAGGAAAGCTAGGGAGGAAAGGAGCCGAGGGGATAAGGATGACTGAGCAAGAACTGAGAGAGATTAATAGATCAAGCGGAGAGGGCTATGATGAAAGTTTAGAAGAGTATGGAGAGGAAAGGAAAGGAAAGGAAATGAAAGGAAAGAGAGAGGGATGGGCCAGGTTAAGGTAGGATTGGAGCAGAGGCAGAGAGGGGGGTATGGGTAAAGAGGAGATCTGAGTAAATCAGGTATAGGTGCTATGTGGAGGCGAGAGGTGCGCGAGAGGCTATTTTAATGCAGGGGTAGAAATCAAGTGCTCCAGGTGGGGGAAGAAGAAGGAAGTGGGAAAGAAAGTGGAAGGGGAGGGGGGAGGGTGTTGCCAAGGAGCAAATGAGGAGAAGAGAGAAGAAGTGCAAAAGAAGGTAGAGGGAGATTGTCCCAAGAAAAGGTGGGGGCACAAGGATGGATGGATGGATGGATGGGTGGGTGGATGGATGGATGGATGGATGTGTAGGGGAAAGGACAGGAACAGTGTTGTCGCACTTTTATGGGCGGACGCTGTGGCTGCTAGGAAGTGAGTTGGGTAATAAGGCCATAGCTCATTCCTTGCGGAGCAGCCTCTATCCTATTAGTGACTACCTCTCGCCGGATGACTTATATGCACCTCGTTTTTCACCAACGGTATGACAGCAGATGCTCGGGAAGAAACAAACACACACACACACATGCGTGCACACGTTCATACAGCCACACGCAGGAGAGATGACAAGAAAAATCTGCTCCTCCGTCTTGATGTGTAGAGAGAATAGCGTTGGAGCAGGAGAAGACGACAGATAATACAACAGCGTGTCCAGAGTGTAGAATTACCCCGGAAACTTAATGTTCAATCGTTTCTTTCAATATATTCTATGTTAAGAGAATGCCATTGAAGAACCGCGTTGGACGAGGTATTTGAGTTATTTAATCGGCGAGAATTTTGGGGGCGGCAGTAGCTCAGTACTTGTGGACTTGGTTTTGGAACTGGAGGGATGCTGGTTCAAATCTAGCATTGGCAAGTCCCCTAAGCACCATGTATGAGTATGAGTCACCACCATGAGACAAGCAGCCCCCTCGCTATGGCATCTCTTTATATGTACATGTCCTGTTTGTGCATCATGTGTGTGGCCTGTTTGTGTGCCAAAATAACAACAGAGGGAAACTTGAATTTCCCCTAGGGGATTAGTAAAGTAGGTCTTAATAATATTACTGTACGTATTAATAACTGGGGAAGTAATCACAGCCCTGAACTTAGTCAAACATAATGACAACTACACCACACTTTGTATGACTTTCATTCCTCCGCCAAACGTCATACCTTCTGTGCTTTCCTTGTGGAGAAAGACAAAACAGACTTTGTAAAAATGGAATATCATATTCGTAAGTATGTTTTACACTTGAAAAATTAAAGTGATTTTATTTATAACCTTAGAATGATTTACATGGGAGCAATGTTGCACTGCAATGTTTTCTACAGTAGCTTCACCTCATCACTTGTTGAAAGACTTGAGGCAGTGGTGGATGATGCCATCTTTGGTAATTAGCGTTGCGTCCTTGAATACCACCGTAGCTTCTGTAAATTCTCCCAACGGCAGGGTTGGACAGGGAACGTTGCAATCTAGAACTTTCACCACTAGATGACGTCAAAATACAGCGTCATTACACACTGTACCTTTAACAAGCTGCTAGTTTTGAAGATAGTTGCTGAAAGTCAACAGTTTGCTGAGTGTTATTGCTTTGAGTGAGAACCAAAGCAGGTGATCCTTAACTGTGGCTTATATGTTAGCAAGAAAGCCAAGAAGACACAACATACAACCAAGACAACCGTGAATATACTCACACACTAAATAGCCTCATTTCTCCCCTTTTGGTAGAAGCTGACCCCGCACCAAGCTAACACACCGTAGCAGCTGAACACAGAGAGAGCAAACTTTGATCAAACTCCTGCTACTGGTATAAGTAGGCCAACTTTATTGTAATGAATTCATTTAAAATAGTAATCTCATACACTACTCAATTCAAAGAAGTTATCACGTAACTGTAACTTCTTACAAAGTAATGTGCTATTGCCCAACCCGAGTGATGTAAAGAAAGTTTTAAAAAAAACAACAGCGGTAACCAGATGTGACGCCAGTCATGAGCTGATACAGTAGCCACTCACTCAGCCGGACAAACATTAGGCTCTTGAAAGCCTCAGCCCGCACCAAGCCTGGAAACAGATCATCTTCTGTTCAGCTTACAACTTTACAAGCTTATAGTGGGGTGTCTGTGTGCTGTATAATCAGTTTGCCCCCGGGAATTTTGTAATTGCAAGATATTTAACAAAATCTCCTGCTATCTTGCAAGGGTTTGCAATTTGGACTGCTCCCCACACTTTTACTTCATAAAGCCCTTCCAAATCCATTTTAATTTATCTAAAACAATGCCATTGTGTCAAAACTATCAGATCACAGAAGTCTGGCATGCATTTAGAAACAATTTCAAACAGCATCTAAAGTGAAATAATGAAAAGGAGAAAAAGACTAATTGTCTTGCAGTTTCGCACACACACACACACACACACACACACATGCACACAGTATATGCAGCCATAGTTAACACATATTTTTCAATACAGACTTGTCCTTCTTAAAGTGGAAGTTCATTTGTGTTATTGCAATTTACCATCTCCATGGTGACATTTTCTCCCGAGAATGAAAACTGACCCCGTCAGATGCCACACCCGCCGGAGGCCAAGCAACCCAAAGGACTAATGGTTTGAAGAAAGGGGATATAAGAATCTATTCCAATAATTTGAGCCATTTTAATTAAATGTATGCATATTCTTCACTGTGAAGAATTTGGGGCAGCTGTATCAGCAAGAGGAGAGGAGAGAGAGAGAGAGAGAGAGAGAGAGAGAGAGAGAGAGAGAGAGAGAGAGAGAGAGAGAGAGAGAGAGAGAGAGAGAGAGAGAGAGAGAGAGAGAGAGAGAGAGAGAGAGAGAGAGAGAGAGAGAGAGAGAGAGAGAGAGAGAGAGAGAGAGAGAGAGAGAGAGAGAGAGAGAGAGAGAGAGAAAATGGGTCATTTTGGCAGAGGGACTGTGGGGCTTCATTAGGAAACCCGTTGCAGTCGTTCTGTGGCCATTGTAATTCAGCGCCAGCATTCCCATTCTGCACACTTGGGAATCCAATATCAGTCCTAACATTTATGACCTCGTCATAGGCAAGGAATAAGCAGGTGTCAGGTCACGCTGGTCTCACCCGCTGCCACCTTGGTGACTTTCTGCCACCTCTCTCTATTTATGCTGCCTAAATTAACGCTCCGTCTCTTCTGCCTCCCAGAGAAAAATGTCAGGTGCTTCTTATCCACAACTTTGCAGGTTCTAAGTTTGCCAACTCAGAGGCATAGACAAATGAAAGACAATTTTATCTCAGAAGGACGTGGAAAGACTAATCCATGTCTTTATTACCTCACGACTCGACAACTGCAATTCACTGTACCATACGCCTCAGCCATTCCACCCTTTCTCGACAAAGTTCAAAATTCAGCTGCTAGACTTTTAAAACACAGAGAAAAAGGCACCATATCACTCCCGTTCTGGCTCACCTGCATTGGCTGGCTGTGAAATACAGAGTCGCTTTTTAAAAGGCTACTATTTGTTTGTAAAGCACTTAGCGGGTTAGCTCCACAATACATCAGCGATCTGCTAATACCATATTCAGTCCCTATAGGTCACTCACGTCATCGTCCTAACAACTCCTCTCAGTCCCCCACTCTCGTCTGACAAATATCGCTGACGAGAGCTTTTTCAGTAGCTGCTCCCAGACTCACGAATAGCCTCCCTTCCCACATCAGATCTTCCTCCACCACTGATCATTTTCAATTGTACTTGAAGACTTACCTTCTTTCTCTTGCTTTAAAGAGGACCTATGATGCTTTTTGACTTTTATGACCTATAAACGTTGTTATGATGATTCATAGTCATGCTTAACCATACTAAATTATCAAATAATGACTTACATGCATTTCGACGTATTCCCTGCTGACCGTCTGGGGTGTCTGTGCAGAGCACTAAACACTATTCTAGCCAGTCGAGAAGTCACGTGTTCAGAGCGGTTCAGAGCGGTCTAACCCTTCCGTAACTTCGTGACGTCGCATGTAACTTTGTGACGTCACCACGCGGATGTTTCCATGTATGGTAATGCTGTCACTTCCCTGTTCGCGTCTGCCTCGCGCCCTTATAGGTCCATGCTCGCGCTTCCCGCCACTGAAAGTGTTCCGGAAGGAAGGTAACCAATCACAACGGTGTGGGGTTTGCAGGAGGGGGGGAGGGGAGCGGAGATCCCCGAAGCACAGGCGGAGTGAGCGGAGATTGCCGAAGCACACACACTCAAGTGTTGACAGGACGTGCTGGATCGCCAAAATAAGAGAAAGAGCTTCCCGAAAATCTACATAGTTTTTTTGTGATGTGATTCGTGTCAGGTTGCTCTATAGCAGTGTAAAACAAGAAATTAAGACCAGAAAAGTAGTATAATAGGATCTCTTTAAGCTCTTTTTAGCTTTAGTCTGAGGTTCCCCCCCTTTTTTTGCACTCTACCTTTTTGCTTTAATTAGGCTATTTTATATCTGCCGTTCTGATGTTTGTTGGGGAATTTCAATTGTATTTTTTTCTTTTCATTATTGTATTATGAATTACTATTGTATCTGCCTTGACTGGAAAGCACGTTGGGTCAACTTCTGTTGTTTTTAAATGTGCAATATATAAATAAAATGACTTGACTTGTCTAAGTGAGAAAAAGCTGCGCGCGTTGTCTTTGCCAGTGAGAGAATAGGGATGTTAGCACTGAGACAATGTGATGTTTAACTGTCTGTGCAAGGGAATTAGATGTACTGTGTCATTTTGCCTTTTCACTTGATGGCTGAGCAGATGGAACAGGGCAAAGCTCTGTCAGAGTTTCTCCACTTTAGAAGCACTTCCTCCCCGTTATTTCTCATTTGCTATAATTCTCCCTTTTTCTCTCTCTCTCTCTCTGTCTCTTCTTCAACACCCGTTCATTTTTCTTGGGGGTGTTGTGGACACTTTCTTTCACTTCTTTTCGCTCTCTCCGTCATTGGCTCTCTCTCTGGCCCCCCGAGCACAGTAGTGTCTAATATGTCTTTAAAAGTGGGACGCCACTGTGTAATTTGTTGCACCTACCAAATGATCATTCTGAATTTTTGCTATATATCCATGACTGCAGGGCCACCCGAAGCACACAATAGCATCTGCTCTGCTCTGGAGAGTATGTCGTCGTGATTTTTTCTCGCCCATTGTGGCGTTGAATAGAATCTGAAAAGATGGGATTATTTCGTGACACCATTTCACAGCGGGTGTGTGCCCTTGCGTAAGTTGCGTCATAACACCGCCATTACATGTAATCATTTGCTGTGTTGTATTAGTATATGGCCCGCAGCAAGCCTCGGCGTAGCTTTTCTACTTACCATCCGGCATGAAAGGATGGCACTTTCCTATCATTATATTTCGACCACTTTCTCTGTCATCTTGTGGAGTTGTACTGGGCTGTTTTCAAGGCGTTTGAACTGAATGGAACATACAAGTACGATCATTAATGTAATTGAAGACCTTGAATCTTAAGGGACATTACAACTATTTTACAACTGGAGATCATTTTACTAGTCTTAAGAGCTAATTAACATGAAACATAGGGTCTTTAGCGGTGTAGAAACTGAGAAAAAGAACCTACACACATAGAGCAAAGCACTGAGTCACTAACTGCTAGTGGTGCCTTCCTGCGATACAATCAGTCCCCATTGCCCTGATATCTCACCATGCATTAAATACACTTAAAAATAAAACGGTGAAAAAACTGAATTTTCCCCAGAGGGATTAATAAAGTGCTATGTATTCTGCTTCTTTTTTTTTCTTCAAACTGGCAGTGTATAGTTTGAAGGACGTAGGCATTTGTACGACCTGTATGCACATCCAGCACACAGCACCAAATGTGAAATGTGCTATATTGTTTAAACTAGCCAGAACTCCTTATTCCACCCCATAATGACATGTATAAAGTGTCGAAAGTCTTAAGGTTGATTTTATTTGCGGACGACACAAACATCTTCTATTCGGGGAAAGATCTGAATAATATGGTTGAGATCGTAAACAGTGAATTGACTAAGTTACATGGGTGGTTAAACCGAAATAAGTTATCACTAAATTTAGAAAAAACTAAATTCATGATGTTTGGCAGGAGAGCATCAGATGTCGCTGTAAAAATCAAGGTAAATGGGATTGAAATTCAAAGGGTCAAGCAACACAAAGTCCTAGGGGTAATAATTGACGATAAATTAAGCTGGAAACCACAAGTTAGCCATCTCAGGGGCAAAATAGCCAGGAGTATTTCTATACTTTGGAAAGCACAACATTGTTTCAATCAAAAGGCCTTGCTTGTATTATACTGGAGTTTAGTTTCCCCACATCTGCATTACTGTGCTGAAATATGGGGAAACACTTACAAAGGTACATTGCACCCGTTGGAGATTCTTCAAAAGAAAGCAATACGAATTATTTACCAAGCCAATTACAGGGCACACACTAATAACTTTTTTATTGAAGGCAGAATTCTCAAATTACGTGATGTGGTAAATTACCACACAGTACAAATTATTTACAAGGCTTCAAAGAAAAGCCTTCCTAACAGTTTACAAGCAATGTTTGAAGACAGAGAAGTTTCGCATGATTTAAGAAGAAAGGGTAAATTCACTGAGAAAAATATACGGACCACACTTAAATCCTTTTCGATATCTGTAAATGGTATTAAGCTGTGGAATGGACTTGATGAAGTTGTCACAGGGAGTTGCAGTTTGCGCAATTTCAAAGCAAATTATGTTTCAAAAATTATTGAAAATTACAGACTAATAACCTGAGCACAATGTCAATGTCACTTTCATTACAATGTTGTAACAAATAATACAGGCCAGCAGACAGACTTGTTTTGGAATACTTTTGCAGAAGTGTTTAGACTACCAGTTTAGTAATGGAACAGGCCAAATACAAGGCCACTTCACACTTTATACACTTGGCATTGTCACAGAAAAACTGAACTGTGCTGAACTGATTTTAAAAGCTGAAGCAATTAGATTAAAATTGACTGTGTATTGGACTGCAGATTCTTAAAAAAAAGTATATGTATATATATATATATATATATATATATATATATATATATATATATATATGTGTGTGTGTGTGTGTGTATATATATATATATACATATATAGCTATATATATAAAAAATAATGTTTTTTGTTTGTTTTATTTTTTATTTTGTAACAGTAATCTGTGTATCTGAATCCGAATTTGATGAAAATGGGGGCGGGACCTGATAAGCCTTTGGCTTCTTCCGTCTCCCTTCGGACAACACAAAGTATGATGTATGAATATTTGCAAGAGAAAATTGTGTATTGTGTGGAATTGTCCGAAAGAATAATAAATAAATAAATAAATAAATAAATAACCCTGCTGGAAAGTCAGCATGAAGTCAAAGGATTGTTGTTTTTCCAACTTAACGTTTCTCTCACTTTTCTTGTCTGTATTTGTAAATGTCCGCTGTAGAATGCCAACCGAAGCATACAATTTAAAAGCAACTTTTATTTTTTAAACTTTTATTTTAGTAGTTTTATACACATGGACAAAAAAACAGAATAAGTAAACACATACAATACATACACAACACTCTCCCTCCCCCCAAAGCAACTCTTTGATATTTTCCCCCTAGGAATGCAGTTGCGCTAGGTGTATTAAAAGAAGAAGTGAAGGCACACTGGAGCATTGTTATCAGACTCAACTCAAAAAGCCAGCAGGTTTAACTGTATTTATCCTCCTTTTGGGTTTTAAGAGGAGCTCATTTGTTATGCAGTAGTTTAGGATTGAATTGTGACTTGGATTTCTATTCTGTGTGTGACTGTGCCTCATCTCTGTATTCCTGTTATCTCCTCACAGGTTGATTGAGTACACAGATACCTTAAAGGAATAGTTCAACATTTAGAATGTTTAACCTTTTGCCTCACTCTCCTGCTCAAGAAAAGGTGACAGAAACCGTTCCTGTAAATGTGTGGGCATTTTTGATGTAGAACTGGGCAAAGGTCGCTCATCCAGGTTAGCTTCGCTCAAACACTGGTAGTCAAGTGGAGCAGGTCAAAAGATAAACTTAAAGCCACTACTAGTAACTTTTAAATATCTTTAAAACAGCCTCATGTTTCCTCTGATAATCATAAATTACCTTTAACAGCAAACAAGACCATCAGTGCAAAGACGTTTTTATATAGTTTTTATTACTGCATTTGGTCAGGTCGCACACCCAGTCTGATTTTCAGTTTGCGCATGCAGGCTCTATGGTCACATATTCGTATTGGTCGCAGATTTCAGTGTAGCGCAGCAACGCGATTTGAGAAGCCTATCCCTCTAGGTGAGGGAAGGGGAGCGGGAGCCTTGTTTGAGACAGTTATTTGTCGTCATAATGACTGATAACGGGGCTGAACCATCAAAGAAAAAAAGAAAATGCAATGAAGAAAAGCCAAAATGGATAGACGGGCGGGAGGAGGGCGTTGCCAAGCAACGTGTACACAATTTCACGGGAGCGAACTAGACTGCAGTGTTTACTCCTAAATGAATGAGCGGTAGCCTACTAAAACAAAGTTTACTTTGCTTCATCATCATCATCAGATGACCATTATTCATCTGAAATAGTCATTATTTACAACAACATAAACACATTACCTCATCGTGATCCATACTAACTGCCGTCTCTCGTTCATTCGCTTTCTGTGAGGACACAAAATCTTTCAGCTCCGTGAGAGGTGACACTGCATCAACTCATTGCAATCAGGTGTGTGTGGCACTAACTGGCATTAGTTGATGCAGTGTCATTAACCACTCTCACCAAGCCGGTGCCCTCACACTTTCAACACACGGACATGCACTATATTGCTTCCTAATCAGTTGACACTCGCACGGCCGGCACACGCTAGAAAACAGCTTTACGACAGCTGGTGTCGTAAAAATACTACGGCTTTTGTCCAAAGGGGCCGCCAACTGACAAAGTTACTCGTAGCCACTTCAAGCGAAGCTAACCTGAATGAGCAACATTTGCCCATTTCTAAATCAAAATTCTTGCACAGTTACAGGAACGGTTTCTGTCGCCTTTTCTTGGGCCGGAGAGTGAGGCAGAAAGCTAAACAATCATAAATGTTGAACTATTCCCTTAATTGTGGTCCCATGATCCTCAGTCCACAGTAGGCCCGTTCCCGTCTCAAGGGGTTCAAGAGCAGCAGGTCACTTTTTAAAGGATTGTTTGAGTTTGAGTAGGCATTTTTGAATCCGTTATCCTTCTCAAAAAGCTTAATTTGCATTGCGGGGGCAGACAAGATGCCTCTTGCTTTGTGTAAACTCTTCAAGACACAAACAACAAAGTTCACTTTGTTTCACGCAAAGCTGTCTCGTGCCGCTTCTTGATGGTCCCTGTTGCCAACCCGACCTGCAACAACCTCCTTAAACCAACCTCCTGGGTAAACTTTGATCAGTGCAGCATACACATCACATCAAAGAGTAAACATGTTTTACAGAGTTGAATTTCCTGCTGAAATATATTTTTGCTCTTGAAAATTACACAAAATTATGAGCATATGATCTTGAGACCTTTCACACTCAACTGCCAATATAAAAGGAGATGGTGCAGCTTGAGGGGGGGTTGTGTCTAGAGATACACTTAGTAGGTAATCATGTCAGTGTTATGCACGGCCATATGACATCACATGTCAAACAGACCTAGTGCATAAGAGATGTTCATCTGATGCCCACCCTGATGCTCTGCTTATACCCACTTGCCTTGATGTTCAGTCCAGTTGACAGGAGCCCAAGAAGAGTGTTTCACTCATGCTGTGTGAAGCCAAACCAAAGTAAATGGAGTTCCATTCAGCTGCCCTGGTTTGGGGTTAGACATCAAAAAAATATCTGGGCCATTTGCTGTGCAGGTCAGTGCAGAAATAGTTTGGGTCGTGTAATGAAAATGGTATTTGAAAGCACTTTAGTGAACTATACTATATGCAGCTTTATACCCGGGTATATTCGGGCAGCAGCAGAAACCTTTTAAGGTGATGTTCGGATGCAGCAACGAGAGCTGAATTTCAAATTACTTATCAACATTTTGAAAATCACGGAATAGTCCCCTCAGCCGTCAACATAAAAAAAGAAGGGATTCAAAGGCAGCTCTGAAGGGCTCCCATGGGAGTTCTCACAGATTTTAAGCAGCTAAAATGGTTTGCAGACAGACCTTCTCCGTGGGTGACTCTTTATCACACAAAAAATCAGGGAGAAAACTACAGCAAAGCCACGTCCAACCGAAAACAGGATAAACATAACTTGTCCCCGCTTAGTGTGCAAAACACTGAACGGAAATTGCTTGCGCCAACCAAATGATCTCATCTCCAAATTCTTGCTGCTCTCCCGCACACAGGCTGCTGAGGCTTTAATTACTTGTGCTGGGCCAGCACAGGTGAAGCACATCCTCACTAACAAGGTGGTTTCCAACTTGGGAGCACACACCAACAAGAAAAACAATATGATGGAGACGAAAACCAATGCTTATTTCAATCCTCCTCCACCCAACTGAATTCACCAGCCACTGTCACATCGTTTCACGAGGAACACTGTGCATGCCATGAGGAATCCGGCAAGGAAAGTTTCATCAACGCAAAAAAATTAAAGTGTGAAACTAGTTTTCACGCATAGATAGTGCACATACATTTGCCAGAGTGCACATATACACGCAAGCTAGGGCAGAGCTGAAATCTATTTAATCGGAGAGACTGATCATCAGAGGCAGCAGGTCAAGACAGACAACTGAAAAGGCTTCTGTGTGCACATAATGAGAGATGGAGCCATAATGACTTGAAAACAATGGGTGGTTAGAAATAATAGGAGTACCAGGAATACCAGTAATGACTTGTGTCCTAGTTTTCATTTGTAGTGAAATAACTGTTGATCTTTACATCGTCAGATCCTGCAGTTAATGTATGCTGCCATCATTGTCTCAGCCCAGTATTTTAGAAAGTCGGTCAGCAGCACAAACACACGAGTGGTGTAACAGCGCAGACAAGTGGTGACTCTTTGTTATGGCAGCTTGCTCCAGTTGCAAATGAGAGAATCACTCCAACCATCTTTGCAACAGTATACATGCAGGGATCTCATTCTTGTTATTTTTGCAGTAGAATACAGTGCATGCATCGCAGCCTGTGGCAAAGTGTAGGCTTAATTATGTTTTTATATTGAAGTAAGTATAGGCTATTGGATATTTCCATAAAAATAAGTTTAAAAACTGTTGTACTGCAGTGGGTGCTACAGAGGGTTATTTTTCTGAAGCCTCAAAAGTTCAGCAGTGGAAATATTTCACAACTAAAATAACTGTGCAAGTGCCCACCATCCTCCGAGACCCATCCTGATTTCACTCCACCTGCGAAGTGATTTCTATTTTGCTCCGTCTCGGTGCGCTCTGCTGTGCTCCATAGATGGCGGAAGAATTCTGTATAATGGTGCAGGGATGCTGAAAAAAAAACATGAAAGAGTATTGTGTGTGTGTGTGTGTGTGTGTGTGTGTGTGTGTGTGTGTGTGTGTGTGTGTGTGTGTGTGTGTGTGTGTGTGTGTGTGTGTGTGTGTGTGTGTGTGTGTGTGTGTATAGTCTCTCTTTACTAACTTTTCACACGCCTATTTGCTAGTATTCACACGTGTCCTAATACAACCCCCTTGATCTGTCAGAGTGTGTATTTATGCTGAGATGCTGCATGATTTTACCACTCGGGCCCTCATCCCCCTGAATGGCTTGTAAGGAGCTGGAATGGAAGCCTTAAAAGCCCGTAGTATAGTAGATGAACCGGAACTGGCCAACGTGAGCTAAAAATCATTGGATTATGTCAAAGCATTTGATCTGGAAGCTTCGATCTGAAGACACACACACACACACACACACACACACACACACACACACACACACACACACAACAATGCCTAGGCAAGCGCAAGCAGATCCCAACTCAGGGAACTTATTTGAAAGTCAGAGTTTGCTTCATAAGCATCGACTTCTGAAATGCTAAGGCACTGTTCCTAATCCCTTTTCTACTCTTCCTCTTCCTCTTCCCATCCCTTCCTCACCCCTACTTTTCCTCCCCTCTTTATATCCCCTTCTATCTTGCAGGAGAATTCTGGGGAGATTTCTTTACTCTTTCATTCCTCAAGGATGATGCAGCACAGTGGACCTGTGTACTGAAACAGGTAAGTCCTGAATATCACCATGACCTTCAAACACACACACACACACACACACACACCAACTTCCTTCCCTTACTGTCCAAAGTATTAAGAGATAAGATATTTGGGCATGACTGATGTTGCTAAAAGGCTGTGCCATGTGTCCATTTGAGAAAGATACAAAGAGGGGAGTAGAAAAAAGAAAGAGAACGGCGTTGGTTCTCGCTCTCACTAAAGAGAGCGATGGAAGCACAGTGAGAAACCCATCCTGTGGGACAGGGAGAGAGAGAGAGCGAAGACACTGTCGACGGGATGAAAGTTTAACCAAACATCAGCTACCCACAGGAGGGGCAAAAATCTGCTGCCGCCGCAGTGGCCTAGGCGGACGACAGACATGCAAAGAGACAGGACAAGACAGAGCGACGATCCCCAGCTGTCTTTAAAACGCTGCCTCTGATACATTATTGAATATGTAGCTCTCCAACGCATCACTGAGCTTTCCCCCTCATGTTAGCATAGCGTCACCATTCTAAATATAAAGCGTTTGCTCACCCCTCTCTCTCGGTTTGTTAAAAGATGCAGAGGCTGCACGTGTGTTGTTGCTCCGAGTGGCACTTTACCTTTTTCGAGGCCAGCTGGAGGTTTTTTGAGTTGTGTGTGTGTGTGTGTGTGTGTGTGTGTGTGTGTGTGTGTGTGTGTGTGTGTGTGTGTGTGTGTGTGTGTGTGTGTGTGTGTGTGTGTGTGTGTGTGTGTGTGTGTGTGTGTGTGTGTGTGTGTGTGTGTGTGTGTGTGTGTGTGTGTGTGTGACTCATTTTGAAAGCAAGCCTCAGCAAAGTTTGAAAAAAGTAAACAATAAAATACATGTTCATCAGACTCTCTGAAAGAATTGCCAGATGATGCTCAGACTAGTATGCTGAACCGAGTGAAGTGCACATGCACTGTATGCAGAAGGAAGTTAAGAAGTTATCTAGGGGATTGATTTTAGAGTCAGACAGCCTGTGGAACACTGCAGGTCTTCAAATATAAAGTGCAGCAACAACTTAGTTTGCTAGTTCCCTTCTTCCCAGTTGGATTTGGATAGATGGATGTTTTAAGGTCAGCGCCTTTCAGACTTTTTGTTTGTGGCTGGAGTACCAGGTTTGGTCCACAGGTGGCAGCAATACAGCATACCTAGCAGGCATGTTTCTGTAGCAGACCAGAGTGTCCCATTTTACCGGCAAATCCCTGTTTAGGCCTGCCTTCATTCATCTCTCTGTGTCATCCGAGACAGGTCTTCAAGAAAATTATTCTACCTGGCCAAGGAAAAAAACTGTTGGGGAGAAAAACAATCAATATGGCTTTTTTTTCATAGATCAAGTGTAGACAGTTCATACTCCACATACTCACATGAAAAATCTTGTCCTGTTCTATTTCAGCTCCCACCTTTAAACTTCATGTTCCATGATGAACCATGAGCAAAGGTAAGAAACTTGGCTTCAATGTGACCTTATTTCAGTGTGTGTGTGTGTGTGTGTGTGTGTGTGTGGCATTAGTGAACATATGCCTGTGGGTGCATGTAAAGATGCATGCTTTCCTGTCTGTTTGTGAGGATGCATGGACACCTGGGTCCAAGTGCTGCTAGGGGTATGAGCAGTTGTGTAAGTGTGTGTTTGTGTTTGTGTCTGCTTTCTGACAGATGTTGTAACGACACGATTAGCCCCTGTGGCTGCCAGTAGCTCTGTGTGAGGTTGCTATAGTGACTGTTGGTTGAGTGTTGGGGAGGCCAGAGTGGAATATGAGGGTGCCGAGGATGTGGAGAGGGGGTGGAATAGGAAATGAAGTGCCTGGTGCCTCAGGCCTCTGTGTGTGTGTGGGGGGGAGGGAGGGGGGAGGGGAGGTAGGTGAGTGGGTGCGTTTGTGCGACGTTTGTCTGTTTGTTTGTGTATTTCTAAGGGCACGGAATGGAAGAGACTCGTCGGTGTAATTGGGAATCTAATCAAGATAACTTACTCAACAAGTCAATAATGTACACACACACACACACACACACACACACACACACACACACACACACACACACACACACAGGCACATGTCCATCCGTGTAGGAGCGACTGAGATGGGGATCCTGTAAAGCCTGGAGCGTGGGCTATAACCTGTTCTGCCTCACGGACACCGCATCATGAGTGGGTCACACTTTGTATCACTTATCACTTAAATTGCTCCATCAATGGAGCTGTCGTGCAAACTGGTACAAGCAGGAGAAATGCCCCTCAGCGTTTTGTGAGCGCAGGGACTGTAAAAGGGCTTGGTATGAAGCATGTGCAGCTTTAAGAAGACTCTAGTTTCGGGTTGCTCATTAGATCCACACAAGCTGTTAACTGCACTATAAACTTGAGGGCGTTATACCTAAACCGGTAAGTGTTGCTTCCTTAGGACACTAAAAGGTTAAATATAAGCACCTGATAAGAGATAAACTATATTTTTTCATTCAGGACTTTTACAACTCAGACATGACTTGTGGCTTGGTTTTAAGGGGGTCACACAAGCCAAACTGTATATAGTCAAGCTTGAAGGGGATGTGCCGATTCCACCTTTTCTCTCCTAAAACCTAATACCTGCAAGTCAAGGTTTCAATACCGCCATTATCTCTGTCATACCCTTCTAGGTACTAGAACACATAGGATGTTAACATACAAGTGTATTACTGTTCAGAATATTTCTGCATCATAACCACTTTTACTAGAAGAGAAATGTGTAGAAAGTGAGCATGTTTCTAAAAGCCTTGTTGTGAGCTGCTCACTTAAAGGACTGCTTTGTTTAGAATAATTCAATAATTTGATTTATTATGTATCATACACGTTTATTGATGTTCAGACTATTCTATATGTTTAGGCATATCAATATTGTTGTTTTTTTACCCAGACATTTCAAAAACATTTGAGAGCTGTAATCGTAATACCATGATACCGTGAAACCGTGGTATTTTTGCTCAAGGTTATCATGCCGTCAGAATATCACATCGGCCTAATATACAGTATTTATTTTTTTATGTAGCCTAAGATCACATTGACTTAGGGGTTGAAAAATAACTTTCAGTTCTGCTTCAGTGAGTGTGAATGTAGCTGATATTGAAGACCCAGAATCTTATCTTGACATTGATAAAGAAACTGAAGCCAGATCCAGTATTGGCCATACAGCATCCATTCATTCCTAGGTCTGCCCTCCAATATGGATGTCTGTAACTATTGTTAACTACCAGAGCAAAATAAGTTCTGTTTCTCTGAGATAAGTTTAAAATATCCAATAATAAGATTATTACTTCAGTTGATAGAAGTTTCGTTCTCTGAAAAAAAAACGTCATCTTGTGGTTTGGTAGACGATGAGTCTTTTAAGACCAGACAAAGTTTGAATTACTGTTAAAATATTCACTAAAGGATAAAGGGATACTGTTTCATTCCTTGTAACGTTTGGAAATGTTTTAGCCAATATCATTCTTACAAAATATGTTTAGTAGTTCATCATTATAGGCTTTTTATCCTTTTTTGATGAAGTGTTTGTTGATAACATCAGTTCGTCATGATTTTGGTTTTATTTGCATATTCATTTCATGTGTGTGTGTGTGTGTGTGTGTGTGTGTGTGTGTGTGTGTGTGTGTGTGTGTGTGTGTGTGTGTGTGTGTGTGTGTGTGTGTGTGTGTGTGTGTGTGTGTGTGTGTGTGTGTGTGTGTGTGTGTGTGTGTGTGTGTGTGTGTGTGTGTGTGTGTGTGTGTGTGTGTGTGTGTGTGTGGTCTGGTAAATCTGTTTTTAGACCATTTTGAGTTATACACTTTAGGAGTGACACCATTTTGGCCTGCCCTCACTTTCAGACAGACCTTTTCAAAGGCTGTTTGAGAATTAAAACTCATTTTTTGGGATTAAGGTTATGGTTAGGATAAAGGTTAGTGTGTTGGTTGGGATTAGGCATTTAGTCCTAGGTCTCCACAAGTAGCCAAGACAAGTGTGTGCGTGTGTCTTAATCTTCAATAGAAAAAAACGGTTAGGTTTAATTTGATAAAAAAATAAATGGTAATGCAAATATGAAAAACTAGGCGGCAGGATTATTCAAGAAATATGTGACAGTGTGTATAAAAAAGTTAACAAATCTCATTTTACTCACTAACAATTTTCCACAATGCTCTGCTGCCAGTACACACCAAACCATCAGCAAGCCTGTCTCCTGTGTACTGTGGCCTGCTCGGTATAGTAGTAATGTTGAGAGAGAGAGAGAAAGACATAATATGCTGTACTATATAATACAGGGCTGGCTTCACACAGGGATTACACCTAGATGATTCTTCAATAGAGAATTTAGTCTTGGGTAGCCGAGCCTTAATCCGCGCCCGTGGAAGCGGACCATATAGTGCTGTGGAAGCCATGGCCAGATATGACAGAGAACAGAGAGCAGTCAGATTAGTCCATACTAGGGGGAGAGAGGGGCTGAGCTTGGAGCCGCCTGATAGAGCGTCTCTTGACAGCTCCTCCCAAATCTCTCTACTCTCCCTAAGGCAGTCAGAGTAAAACATTTGTTCCCCTTTCAGTCTTTTTTTTCTCTCTCTCTTTTCCCTTTGCTTTCTCCCGCTCTGTCCCTCTGTCTCTCCGTGTGAGGTGAGAGCAACACGTAATGAAGAAACTATTTGTGTGTGTTTTCTTATCGCTTCATTAGCCCTGTAGATTTCTGGGTCATTCATAGCCTTGTTCCCACTTTCTCAGAATGCTGTAATTACCCTCACATGAGTCACATCTGATAATTAGGATGGTCCAAGAGGACTCAGCAGCCGCGTACACACACCGACACACATACACACACACACACACACACACACACACACACACACACACACACACACACACACACACACATCAGTCATTAGTGGAAAGCTTAACATGCAGTACAGAGCTAATGGGATTATCATTGCTGGGGGTCCCACTCATCAACCTCTTACTCCTCTCTCTATTCGTCATCTAGCACCATTCTTAAACACATAGGAGAGCCCTTTATTTCTACATGGTCTATTTCTTTCTACACATTACCTTTTAAGGCGTTTCTCTTCTCGGCAGTGATACAATGAATGCGCTATATGGCCAAGAGCACATCTAGGGACAGTGTTGGCTAAATAGACTCAATAGTGACCAAGGGATTTTACACTGACCATGTAATGTAAGGACCTCTGTTGCATGTCTCTTCCCCCTCATGTTCTCTCTCCCTCTCCGTCTCGCTACTGTCTGCTTTCAAGTTAAGGAATGAAAATTATTATACTTGAGAAGAAAAAGGGGGGGGGGGAGTCAGACTGTAATAATGGTTCCCAACTTCTAATATAGTGACCCTTTAAAATGAAGGAACAATATTGGATTTTTATAAAAGCCTCAGGAGGTGAAATGATCAAGAAATTCACAAGAAGGAAAAATTCAGTCTGAAGTCTAAAATAATGAACACAATTTTGTGTACTGATTTTGTTTTGTATGTGTTGATGGTGTGTGTGTGTGTGTGTGTGTGTGTGTGTGTTTTTTTTATGAGGACTTTCACCAGTCCTGAGTCTTACACCGTTAAGGTGATGAAGAAAAAAAGCATCCACACATCGTGTTAGGGATGAGACAAAGACGAGGAAAATTGTGTGGGTTGTAACTTTCATTTGTTGTTCTGCTCTTTAGTTGACATAATCGCCTCTCGCCAATCTCGACCACTCTCGACCCCTTGTCTCCTATCATCACTAGATCCATTTCATCAGCTCATTTAAAAGTAATACTACCCATAACCATTCAATTTCTACTGTGTTTGTGCTGTTGACTGAAATGGTAATGGAAATATTGACAGCGAAGGGCAGAGTGATTCTGTCCAGGCCATTGTGCTGAGTGGTTCGATGGAGAGGAGATGACTGGAGGGCTATCCACGGTATTACATATAGCGTGGAAGGCGTGGGAAACGGAGGCCCTCTGAAAGCCGAAAGCTTAAATAACATGCCTCACATACACAGACATAAAGAGACAACTCTCTCTCTCTCTCTCTCTCTCTCTCTCACACACACACACACACACACACACACGGGTACACATAAAGGCAATGGATTAGGATGGGGATTATGGAAGCATAGCTGTAAAACAGGCAGAGACAGATCAGTGTTCATAAACACACATGGGCTGGATGAAGTCTGCAGAGTAAGATGGATTTATTCTGAGGTGGACAGTGTGATGACTTGGGTTCATGCGTGATGACCTCTTTTATATACAGTCCATGGTTATGACTGAGCACTGCTCAAGCTTAAATAGGAGGAAAGTTCAATAGGGAAGCATAAGCTTTAGCAATCAATGTTTGAACTCGCGGCAAATGAAGAACTTCAGGGATTTCGTGTCTGGGACTCATGAAGTATGGCTATTTCGCTAAAAAACTACGACGCATGAGTTTAATGCACTTTATACCCAGAAATACTTGACATATTGCAAGCAAAAATGTCCCAAAATCATCAAAGCCAAAAAGAAATATTTGGACGTTGACCTGATAAAGAAGCAAGATCAAAGGATTGGAAGGGATTGCGAAGGTTATTCAAATTTGAGGTGTTGCTAGAGGAAAAGTCAAATTCATCCACTAGGTAGCTTGCAATGAATGTATTCACAAAATGTCACGGCAATCCATCAATCCATCACATAATTAGTTATACGACTTGACACATTGAAACATTTAAAACACAACAAAGGTTCATAACTGAAATAAAGAGGCGCGTGCAGTGGCTGGTTCTGCTGATATTGCCGCCACTCCAAGGAAACGTGGAAAAATGCATTTTCCCTTTGACAGGAAAGTTAGTTATA
>NC_137235.1:16137570-16142570 GCF_949987685.1 Ammodytes marinus
GAAACATATTACTCTAAAATGAAAGGTTTACACATTATTAATGCGATTTGGTAAAGTGGAGGAGCTGTCTTCTCCCTTTTCTTTTCTCTTCAAATAAAAATGTATGAACTACTGTATAGCCATAGCTATATGTTGCACTGAGGAATACACATTTAGCCAGGGTTCTAAATTGTACTTAGTCCTACTTACCATTTTCCCTTCCTTCTTTCTCTTTCTTTTCTATTTCTTTTATGTGTTAATTTGACAGGGACGATGCACAGTCTGAGTTTATGCTTGATGGGAAGATGATTAGGTTGATTTTAGCCAGGATTTCATCTTGAATTTAAAACAAGCAAAGCTGTTCATTGCTTCATTCTCTAGCATTGTGCGTGCTAAATTTCATGGCGCACCTAAAAAGAACGGCGCCATCATTAGTGTGATTGGTTGTATTTGTGTTTCTTGTTGTTAAAATATTAGTAGGGATTTGATCAGTGGTCAGTCGAAGATATACAGTAGATCCAATGGTCCCCAGTGCCCCATAAGTCCACTGTCCCAACAAAGTTGTTCTGCAAATAAAAAAGCCCTTTTTGTGCAGCACCAAGGAAAGAATACACCAATCCCTGTAGTGCCGCTATTAGGCCCACATCTAGGTCACAGGTTACAAATAGTTTTTGAATTTCCCATACAGGTCACAATGTTAACCTTAAAGAATAATGTTTGATACCATCTTTATTGTTGGTACCTTGTGTTAAGTCTGAGGGGGCATCTTTGAGACATTTTCATTTTGGCGAATCAGCAGGATTTTCTATTCACTGATCGTGATTGGTTAAATTTGACAAAAGTTAGATTCAATTCCTACCTTTCTCCATGCAAAGTGATATGCCAGAAGGCTGAAAATCAAAGCGATTGTGGAGATGTTTTTTTGTTATCAGTCTCACTTATCCTATTTTTAGGGCATTAGTGCATTAAATGCCGACATGTTGCTGGTCCTGCGATTTGTGGAGCACTTATATTATGTCTGGATGTCTGGATCCCAGGATAAACACAGGACATTTTCTATGAAAAACATGTTTTCTAAATTGAGAAACAATGGGGAGACAGATTTGAAACGTGTCACTTGTCTCAACTTGTGTGTTGATGCAAGCTTAAGAGAACCCTGATGTGTTGTGCCGGGTCAGTGACTGTAAACACAGAGGAAAAGGCAGAGTTCATGCATGACTTAAAAAAACATTGAAAACTGATAAATTAGTTGGCTGACAGTCTGCGCCGTATTGCTGCAGGGAATGTGTGAACTTGCATGCGGGAACACAGTCATGTGTTTTTCACATACAGAATGCATCCATGCAAACACGCTCGTTGAATATTGAACCCCCATATATCCATACATAATTATCAGTGGATCACTTGAATATTTAACCAAGAGCTGCGAGATAGTAGCATAGATATGTGTTGACAGTGAGAGGGCGCCAGGCTGTGAAGCAAGGAAACAAGAAAAAAAACATATTTTGCAGCGCTTTTTGCAACACTGGACGCATTTATTGGACTTCTACAATCACTATAATGTCTTTACAAACACAACAGTGCTTTGTAGCGTGCAATGTGAGGGCAATAAAAATTCTCTTTGGTGTGAGTTATTATCTTTTGAGTGTCTCTTTTGTGTGACAGAGTATGTGCACAACCCTAGTGTGTATGTGTGGGCATACACATCTGCTTCTGGTGCATATGAGGTGTGTGTGTGTGTGTGTGTGTGTGTGTGTGTGTGTGTGTGTGTGTGTGTGTGTGTGTGTGTGTGTGTGTGTGTGTGTGTGTGTGTGTGTGTGTGTGTGTGTGTGTGTGTGTGTGTGTGTGTGTGTGTGTGTGTGTGTGTGTGTGTGTGTGTGTGTGTGTGTGTGTGTGTGTGTGTGTGTGTTACCAAAGCCGGAGGGTTGCGTTTCCTTGTACCCACCGAGCTGAGAAGTTTCTGCAACAAAAGCACGTTTATGCTCCTCCATCTCATTTACATTGCGCTGATGGGAATCTGCTGCACCACTGATTATGTTTGGTGTTCTAGGTCAACACACCCGGATAAGTCTGTCATGTGTGTGTGTGTGTGTGTGTGTCTGAAAAATCGAATCAAAATACACTTACATTTTTGTTTCACAAATCACAAAATGTATTTGCCGCAGCTCAAGGTATAACCAGAATAATTTAACATTTATTGAGTTGCATGTGTGGCCATACACAAGAGATGTGTTGAAGTAAAACTACACAGGGATTGCAGTAGAAATACACGGCCACAAAGCTAAATCCCTATCATGCAAGCTCAAGTTGTGCGCGCCCAAAGGGCTCTAAGGAGTCCCATATGTGCAGATTTTTTATTTTATCGTCACACTGTCTGCACTGTAGTTGACAGCAGTGGGGAAAAGAGAGAAATAAAACGATTAGTTTTTTTTCTCTTAAAAAATTATCCCATGGATACCTTTTATTTACCCACTGGAAAGTATTGGCCTAAATAACTTGAAATGTCTTGGTGGTATCAAAGAGCTGCTCTTCACTGATGGAGATATGATCGACCACTTGTCTCCACGGATAAATTGTGCCTGTGATTGCCCCCTTTTCCTAATCTCCAAAAAACCCAACATTATCCCAGGGAGCCTTTTTAGCCTGATGAGAAAACTCAACAGAGATTTTAATCTAGAATTGAGTTTAAGCTCTAACAAAATAATTGGGAAAGAAATAGATTTCACCCTGAAGTGAGATCATTAGTTTGGCTAACCCTTTCATATACTGGATACTTGGTGTAGGCCTATAGGCGAGGTCAACGCATTATTAGTGTAGGCTTATTGTTTAAAGAAGTTAAACTATTTTTTTTTAAGCACTGTTGACTTCATGACACATCGAATATAGCAAGTGACCAAATGGCGTGAAATTGACATCATGTGCAGAGTTCACGCGCTCTTTAACGATCCATCCAGCCTTCACTGGGACTATTTCACCTCTTACCGGGCGAGGGAGCGATGGCTAAGGAAACCGGGGCCTCTCGGCGACTCAGCTCGCTACACGCCACATTATGGACTCCCCCAAAGTAACGTCGCAAGGATAGCTTACGCACGGCGTCTGCAGCTTTAATCTGCTCCATATAGGCTACTGTGGAGGGGGGACTCGAACGGAGCTACCTTTCTCCAGTCGTAGGCTATACTCACCGGGCAGGAAATTATTGGAGCGAGAGAGAGTGCGATCGAGCGAGCGAGTGAGAGAGAGAGAGAGAGAGAGAGAGAGAGAGAGAGAGAGAGAGAGAGAGAGAGAGAGACGCGCGTTGCTGGATTATTTGGGCAGAGCGGCTGCAGCCACGGTGGATGTTACCACAGTCAGGCGACGAAAGGACGGGAGAGCTTGATTCTATTCAAAGACAGCGAGTTTTTATTCCAGCGACGGCGCCGGGCGGGATGCTGATATGGTGAGCAGCGTGTCTTGTCATTGTGCGCGTGTAGTTTTTGTTATGGTAGACATACATGCACGACGGAACGTTTAACTTCTTCTAAGAATGCGTTCCAATGCAGTGCAGAGCGCCTGCACTCAGCTGCGCTTAATCGTTTAGAGGTGATGTGTGTGTGTGTGTGTGTGTGTGTGTGTGTGTGTGTGTGTGTGTGTGTGTGTGTGTGTGTGTGTGTGTGTGTGTGTGTGTGTGTGTGTGTGTGTGTGTGTGTGTGTGTGTGTGTGTGTGTGTGTGTGTCGGTCCTCCGATGTCAAACACATGACTGACACCTAATGTCTGCCTCATAGCATGGACAGTTAGTTGTTGGTGTGTCAGGTGGTCGCCCTGGCTTTGAAATCGCCCTATATAGTGGAAAAACAGTGATGTTTTGCATAATATTTTTCCAATTTGGGGAATTGTGGCAGTGGCAGTCATGCCTTGATGATGTTATCTGTGTAGGTAGGAGCCCACGTTTAATCGTGGTCTGTCTGTTCTTTATCTCATACGGTGTCACCTCCATACATTTTTGTGCGGGTTATTACATTGCATCCATGTCAAATGTAGCCCATGGGCTACTGTGAGATCATTACAGTTCTTCTCGCTATAGGGCGGCTCTTGAAGGGAGCTTTTTAATTCTCATGAGAGATTATGGGGGCTGTAAACCGCTTTTTTTTGCCGGGGTAGGTGCCTGCCTTGGGTTTTGGTGCTCCCCCTCAAAACACGCTCAAAGGTATTTTCTCACGACTGAGCCGATGCCACCGGCACAGAGCAGACTGAATGGAGATGATGGTGTGCACAGACACAAAGCTGTAGGATTTGTTAATGGCAGTCATTCCCTTCAACCTGTTATTTAAATGTGGTCTGTCTGTGAATTAATTACGCAAAACTCCATGAACACTTTGGACTCAAATAGGCCACAGTGGATTACACGGGTGAATTTCTTCTGTATGTTTGTGGGTTCCACCGTTCGAGCTTGTATCCAATCCATCTGGACCAATTTTCAAGAGTTTATTGGAAAGAGGCATTTTTGATAGTATTGTCAATTTCCATTAAGCACTGTGTGCCCAATTTAGCATCCTTGGTCTGCTTTCACTTGTGATACCTATAGGAGGTATGGGATTCATGGCATTTATATTGTTCCCCATGCCACTGTCACAACTAAATGACTGTATTGTGCTGATGGTGGTTTGTGTGTGTGTGTGTGTGTATGTGTGTGTGTGTGTGTGTGTGTGTGTATGTAAGCAGTCAGCGGTCTTGCTTGCGAATCAATCAGTCAAGCACTTTTACAGCAATTAGGTTTGAGTATGTGATAGAGAGACATTCATTTATATGGATAAAGAGAGAGCGAGAGAGAGTGAATGTGAAAGAGGCCCCTTCACGTGAATGTGATCTTACATATATAGTTTATGCATGCTGTTTTTTCTGCGACGTGCCTGCGGGAGTCATATGCTCAGGCGTATGCTATGTATTTTTCAAAGATGCTGATGGTGAAGTGGTCAAGTAATTATCTCCTAAAACAGCAATGCCTTATGTATGTAATGTAAAAATGTGTCCAGTATTTTTTTAA